>NW_010392588.1:0-4503 GCF_000710305.1 Buceros rhinoceros silvestris
GTAAAGCCTGGAAACCTCTTTTGCTATTAATCCTCTCAAAGGCAGTAAGATACATTACGGAACATATATTAAGCAAGTTAAAGGTACCACTACATTCAATAAGTCACAGCATATTACAGATAGTGTCTATTTTAAATTTTAATATATTTTTCTTATTCTAAAACATCATTCTCCAAGGAAAGTAGATGGGATGGGGCAGGGGAAAGCAAGGGGAATGAAAGACTGCATTATATTCAAATGACTGTGCTGCTTCCAGTTCTTCTGGTTCTCTCTCTAATGGATGGTTTTGCGCTGTACTAAGAAACCCTCTACAGTACCTGTAAAGGTATTATTAAAAACAAGATGACACCAGGTTTTGTCCAGACCAGTGCTTGTTTGAATGCATTTTTAATGTTTTTATAATACATGTAAGGAGAACTATTCAAGTCCAAATTAAGTATGTCTCAACTTTCTCCGTGAGTTGAAAGCAAAACCAATTCAAGAAAGATATTCAGAAAAGGTCTGACATGAAAGCAACACCATGGTATAGCTTTTTTTCTTACTAGCCTAAATGGGTAAAAATAACTATTATTTCTTCAAGAAGATGTCTGAAAAAGAAATTATTTATTTCACATATTAAAAGAAAATTCTAGTTTTGCACTGGCTGCCCTCTGGCCATCTTCCAAGCATTTCCACTTTTTCCCATAAAACTGATGACTCAGTCTGGCTTCAATGCTTCTGATTCTGTTAATCAAGTCCAGGCTGGAATTTACAAAAGAATCGCAAGTCATGAATTAAGAATAATGATGTGGATCTTAGCTCCTTCTGCTTCCACAGAACAAATGAACGTTCTTTCTCAGAATAGCTTTGAATGACTGAAGGGTTTTAACAGAATAAATGAACACATGAAGTGTATTTCCCTCCATATACAGTTAATGTGTCATATATAATTAAGCATATTTAATCAAACCTGTCTGTTTGCTTTTGCAAAGTCAGCATCTCTTGAAAAGCTAGTAAGAAATTGAATACATTCTCTGTGGAATTTGCATTTTTTTCTTTCCTTGTTCTATTCCAGGCTGTATTTCTTCACTCTTATGGTGTGGTTTCTGATTTTCTACTATACTATGAACTTATTTTTAAGGTTGATGTTTTTTCTGTACAGTGAAAATAAAGGTTGCTACACTGTGCTTGTAGAGAGTTATTGGCACTGTAAAGGAATGACTCCCACAATAGTTTCTAGTTCTTGGTTTAATAATAACTAGTGTTTCTTGTTTTGTGTTTCACCATCATCTCACAAATCAGGTGTTTTAAGAATATAAGATTTATACTGGTCATTATTGGTATAAATAACGTACTTTAAGTATTATTAATTGTGGAAAGAATAAAGCAAATCCATTACTGACATGTCCACTTGAAGACTAATCATTATATATGGACTTGCTCCGGCTCTCCACCTTCATTACTTACAATTTGCATGTTCATCTTTGTTGTTGTCGTGTTTGTTTCCTTACTCCTCTCACTCTTGCTTTGACTGCCTCTCTCCACTTCTGCATTTTTCACAAATTTAATTTTTGAAAAAAAAATTGCTTTGATTTCCTATGTTATTTTCCTGTTATGTAGAACGATAAAATTTTCTCTTATATTATAAACAAATACTTTCTGGTTTAATTTTCTTATAGAATTTGGATATATTTCTGAGAGGGTTTAGTTTGATAATTTTCCTTTGTTGTTGTTGGTTTTATTTTTGTTTTGTTTTCTTTTTGTATCCAAAATATGAGATCCAAGTACTAAGAGCTGTATAATAAAAGCCCAGAATTTTTTTTTTTTTTTTGATCTGGATGCCAAGACCTACCTGGAGCAGGGAGTAGATCACTCTCCATCACTCATAATTGCCTGTTTCTCCCTGAAGTGGAGTGGTGCAAGACAGCTTTTGCCTAGTATAAACCAGAACAATTCTGCTATTGTAAATATTCAAATCACAGCTATTGTTTCAACAGCTCCTAAAAATTTCATTTTACTCTTCTGTGCCTTGCCTGTGATTCTTCTGGCAGCAAAAACGAGTGTCAGCCTGCAATTATTTATGTGCTCTGAGATGACCTTGCCCCTGAGAAGACCTGGATATCGGGAGGAAATTCTATCCTCTCAAACATGATTTTGTGGGGCTACTTTAAACTCCAGAGAACACATAGTGATAATAACTCGATAATTAAGCAAACAAGCCTAACTGACATTATAACCAACAGTGCCGTAAATATTAATCCCTAGGAAAGCGGGAACACAGGGAGTCCAAATAACTCATCTGTGATCTCATAGCAATTAAAAAAGAAAAAAAAAGAAAAGATGTGAGAGTAGAGCTGGTATTTTGGGTTACGAGTCACTGGCACATTGCATCTCAGCTAGAGGAGCGTATTAGCTTGGTATCTATTATCTAGATACCAAGTTGTCAATCCAAGTTTGAAAATGAGTTCTGAGTGTTGCAGTGGACAATGGAAGTCAGGTCAGCAAGACATTTATCTTGAGTTAGATGACAAGATGCTTAATTGCAGCAACAATTATCATGGTTGATAATTGTAGTAATAAAAAAGTCACAGAAAACATTGGATGTCCAGTACCCTGTATAAACCTGCTATAAAACCATTTTATGGCAGATCACCCAAAGTCACATTTTGGTGAAGATTACTTCCATTCTGAACTTCAACATTTAGTTCCCAGCCAAGTAACCTAGGTGTGTTTCAGGAAACCACACCTTCTCTGGATAAATAAAAAGTACTTCTAGAGATCACAACGGCATTCAACAGGCCGTTAGAAGAATGCTTTTTCTAAGTAAGTAAGTAGTTAATGGATGAAGTTGCAATCTAATCAGCTTCACGACCTTGACTCAAGCTAACCTTCACAAATGTAGTCGAGGCCTGTGCTGTGCAGTATAGAAAGAATTCTATTCCCTGTTACTAGCACATGATGTATTTTCTAAGAATGTAAGATGCCCACTGCGGCTTATACTGACACCCCAGCAGCACACTCCCTCTGTCAACACAAATACCCCAGGCAAAAAATTACGAATCAGTGTCAAGTGTGTAGTGATACTCCCTGAATGAATTCCCAGTAACCGGTGAGCTGACACCCAGGGGCTCCTGGTGATGGAAGAAGTGTACATACAAGGCCATGGATCCTCTTCTTCAGTCCAATCCCTTTTTTAGTTCTTCAGGACTGGAAAAATTTTGGGGCAAGGAATTCCATAAGTCCTCTATGCATGAAGCATGGACATGTTTTATTTAGGTTTTTTTGTATCTGTTAGTTGATTTGATGTCCTCTTGCTCTTGGACTAGAAAGATCAGTGAAAAATATTTCCTTTCCACTTCGTTCCATCAGTCATAGTTTTATTATCTGGGAACCAATCATAACATGAAATTAAACAAGATATTAAATCCTAAACTCTCCAAACTTTAGTTATACTTTAAGTTACTTGCAATTTACATCAGATTTGGACACTTTTGTTTGGACTTACATGATTTGTATTCAGTTTCATCTAATGTAAAAATTTCATATAGTCTAGCTAAATTTCCAAGCCCATATAAAAATTGAAAATATTGCTTTAAAATGGAAGTTTTGAGATGGGTTGAAATATTTCCAGTACACAGGAAAAAGTATTGAGAAGGCAGTTTGCTTTTACTCTATAAATACATTTGACAAGTTTTCTGATACTCCTCTAGAAGGCTGACATTTCAGTCAAATGGAGAAACCCAGAAAAGATTTATACAAAATGTGACAGTAAGAGAAGAGAGACAGGAATTGATTACAATTAAAACAGTTTAAGCCACCCTGAACTACCTAACCTTTTAACCAGTGGTTTTTTAATGATGATTTGGGAAAAATATGTATAAGCAGATGGTGTCATTAACTGAAGACGTAAATCTTCATAAAACTACTAATGAAGCCTGGCATTTTCCTACAAGGTTAAAACAATGTTACGATGCTCTTTGTCAACTTCTGTGATGGAAAACACATTTAAGAAGAATTTGCTGAATACTAGAAGCCACTTAATTGAGACTATCCAGAGGATGACTTATCATTATGATTATCAGACTCTTCAAGTCTGGGGTCATGTAGCAGCAGCAGAAACTTTTTGTCTAGGCCAACGGAGGTTTAAAACCTCCACAGTTACTGTTTGGGTGCTTTTTGCTCTCTGTCAACCCTTGCATTGTTTTGCAGCGTTGCAAGAGTTTGCTCGGAGCACTTGTGATCATTACCTTTTGGAAGCATTTAAGAAATACCGCAGCAAAAGGCTTAGTCTGCAGAACTCTAAAGTACATAATGAGAGAACTCCTTTGGTGTTTGGTGAGAAAGATGGCATTTTGACGTGTGCGTAAGAGGCGTTTGCCACACAGGGTTGATATTATGTCTTCCACCGGCAATTAAACTACTTTTTTAGTAAAAGTCTCATTTAAGGCCAGATGATGGCATGTTTATGTTTCTAGGTAATGATAGGTAATAGTATGAAAGGTGAGAGGGCACGAGCTCTTTCCC
>NW_010392588.1:4607-17484 GCF_000710305.1 Buceros rhinoceros silvestris
TCCCTTTTTGTAACGTCCCATGCCTTGTTTTGATTCCTGTCAGGAGCCACAGAGATCATCTGACATGACTGGAGCTATTTCAATCCTTTGCGTTTATCTTTACTTGTGAACTTCTATACTGTAGAGATTAACTAATGTTTATTTTTTGTTTTCCTGTATTTTATGCATAATTTTCTGGACCTTTATGTGGTTCTACTATTCCCCCCTACCCCAACTCATGGACTCAATACCAGGTGTAACACCCCTCTCTGGATCACACAACAATAATGTCAAATATGGATTGTAAAAGGTAGTGTACCAGAGCATTAACCCACCCCCCTCCCCCTCCCCGCCCCTTAGCAGTTCTGTCTCCTGCTTCCCCTCTCCTCCAGGGAACAATTATTACCTCCTGCAGCATCCTAACGTAACGTTACAGTGGGGCAGTTTCTGTGTTACTTAAGCTTCTGGCTCATTGGCCCCAGACTAATATTAAAACCAAGGTCTAAGTCCACTTCTTCTATGATTTAAACAACCATATTTCTCTTTATTGATCTCTTATCTTTAGAATATCTTCTATTTTTAACATCTCCTAAAATGTCACATTGTTTATTACTATATTTACCTTTTAGGGAAAACATTAGCCTCGTAAACACTTCGAATTTTGTAGAACTTTTTGTTATTCAGCCTGCAAAATATCACTTTCATTGAATAGTTGTCTGGTTTATTTTGGCAGTTTATCTGGATTTTCTATTTTTTACCTAGATTTTCTAGAAAATCCAATATCCAGTTTGCGAACTAGTCTGGCCACAGAATCTGTACATGCCATTGTATCCTCTTCGGTTTATGCCTGTAGCTCATTTTATTTCTCTCTAGATGTAATCCCTCTTCCCATTTGTAACTGACTTGACATGGTTCTCTAATTTTACCTGTTCTGCATTATTTGCTGTTATATATGCCCATTTCTTCTGTTATCAGTGTATAATTGGGTTCATTTTGTCATTGCTGACACATGTTGAAAAATGCTTTGGCATTCTAGTTCTATTATCTTTTGTATTCAAGTTATTCTGAGTCAAAGTCATCTTCTCAGTAATACTGTGGAAAACGATGTGCCACCACCTTCTCACTGCCCATGTGCTGTGTGCTGTGTCTTGAAAGTCTTTTCTTGGCTCCTTTTCTGGAGTCTTTCAAGTACTGAGAGTTTTGTAGAGAGCTCCAACTGTAGATCAATAAATAGGATAGTACAATTTTTTTTCAAGACTGTCTTGAATGGCTTGATTCACTTATTCTTTCACTGCCAGCCAATGTCCAGGATGGCAGAGAGCATCATGCCTTCTGTCTTCACTATCTGACTAATTAGGTGTTGAAACATAAAACGTTGAAGAACTTAGATCTCACTTGCATCCTTTTCCATGCATAGGTGATAATTTTGGATAATGCTGGTTTGGTGTGCTCTTTCTCCTCTCAGGATATTGAGTTCCTCTTCCAGGATGAACTGCACTCACTTAGATATGCAGACACTGATGTATGTAACAGAGCATAAAATCAAGGTTTCATCTGAAATAGTCTTGCATTTATTTCATAATTTGTTGTGGCAGAAGGCTTTTAAAATTGTCAAAATTTTAGTAATGAGTAATGCATGGTGTAATTACAAAGAAATAGTATTTAATTGTGCTTTTTTTCATTGCACAATATGACATATTAGCTACAGTTATTGAGGCTCATTAAACTGTAATAGACAATAGCACTTACACCGTGTGTCTTGGTCATGCCAGAAATCTTTTGTACGATTCTTGACATTGCCTTATTATGTTTGAGTGACTGCAATGAAATACAAACTCTAGGGTAGCTAATATTAAAAATTCAGAACTAATTACTATTTGAAATAAATCTTACTTCATGATCCTAGCATTGTTCCTGAATGCTAGCACTGTATGGTCTTTCAGTATAACTTTCTATTGTATTGAACTGAAAGGACTAATTATTTATTAATGGAAGAGAATAAAAAATGTTAAACACATTTAGCTAATTCTTATGAGCCATAAAACACCCTTTGACCCAAATTAACACAATCCTTGAAACATGTATAGGGTAAAAAGCAGGTAAAGAAATCTGAAAATATTAATGTGTAAATGAAGGACTGTCCATTCAGAGTGACAGGTATCAAATCAGGAAAATGAAGAATATGTTTCTGTAGGGGGAACCATCATTTGGATGAGGAACTGGTTGGATGGTCGTATCCAGAGTGTAGTGGTCAATGGCTTGATGTCCAGATGGAGACTAGTGATAAGTGGTGTCCCTCAGGGGTCCATACAGGGATCAGTGCTGTTTAATATCTTCTTCAATTACATAAAAAGTGGGATCTAGAGCACCCACAGCAAGTTTGCAGATGACACCAAGCTGAGTGGAGTGGTTGACAAGCAAGAGGGACAGGATGCCATCCAGAAGGACCTGGACAAGCTGGAGAAGTGGGCCCGTGTGAACCTCATGAGGTTCAACAATGCCAAGTGCAAGGTCCTGCTCCTGGGTCGGGACAATCCTCGATAACAACACAGGCTGGAGTATGACATGATTGAGAGCAGCCTTCCAGAGAAGGACTTGGGCATACTGATGGATGAAAGGCTGGACATGAACTGGAAAGGTGCTCTCACAGCCCAGAAAATCAACCATATCCCAGGCTGCGTCAAAAGAATTGTGGCCAGCAGGTCAAGAGAGGCCGACCTGCCTCTGTGTTCCATTCTGATGAGACCTCACCTGGAGTGATGCATCCAGCTCTGGAGTCCTCAGTGTGTTGGAGACGGTCCAGATCGGATCACAAATATGTTTAGGGGAATGGAACCTCTCTGCTGTGAGGTCAAGTTGAGGGAGCTGGGATTGTTCATCCCAGAGAAGAGAAGGCTCCAGGGACACCTTTTTGGGGCCTTCCAGGCCTGTTATCAGGCCATTTAATGGGGGCCTGTAAGAAAGATGGGGACAGTCTTTTTAGCAGGGTCTGTTGTGACAGGACAAGGAGTGATGGTTTTAAACTAAAAGAGGGGAGACTCAGACTAGATGTAAGGATGAAATTTTTGACAATAAGGCTGGTGAAACACTGGCCCAGGTTACCAGAGAGGTGGTAGATGCCCCATCCCTGGAACCATTCCAGGTCAGGTTGGATGGGGCTCTGAACAACCTGATCTGGTTGAAGATGCCCTTGCTCACTGCAGGGGGGTTGGACTAGATGACCTTCAAAGGTAACTTGCAAACCAAACTATTTATTCTATGACTCTGTGATTCTACAATTCTATGATATGAAGTAAAAGAATAAGTAGGGAACCTTCTTGTACTGGTAAATAAGAATTCATTCAGTCATATACGTGCAAGTGCTGAAGGAATGCTGAAGAAATAAAAAACCTTCCAGTAAACTGAGGACCTGAAATACAATAAATGGCAAAAATATGGAAAGTCAATGCCAGTGAAATGCTATGAGTAATACCCTTCACTGTCTGCCTGAGAGAATCTGACTGGATTTCTGGATTTGTTCTTTTTCCTTATCAGGCCACCAAGTAACTGCAGGATTCTATGCATCATCCCCTTTCGCTAAAATAAGCCTACGTCTTTGGATGTTGTCCAGGCTTTGCTGAAAGCGCAGTGACTGCTTTATTTTTCCATACAGTTTGTGCCCCTTCAGTATTTAACCCACACTTGGTAAAATACCTCTGAGTACCACGAGTGTGAGAATAGCTACTGGGGAACGAAACCATTCCCTTTCAGTTACTTGTGGGAAAGGGTGCTGGAAAAAGAGGTATATTGTGAAAACTCAGTAAAATTCACTCTGAGAAGTCACAATCTGGCTTTAACGAGAGCAGGAAAAGTCAAGCATAGCCTCCATAATGAACACTAAAACACAAAGCTGTGACATTGCTATCAGAAAACTGTGTTTGTTCTCTACAGCTGAGCTAGTTTGCCAAGTTTCACCAGTTTTTATTTGTGAGTACAAAGCAGCTAATACACAACTACGGTATAAGTAAGATCACACTGTCCTTAGCAGCTCATCTTACTCTGCCTCTTTCAGAGACTGATGCTGCAATCCCAGCTCTGACAAACCCCCTTTGTAATTGTGTCTAGTCCCATTGTTTGCAGAGGATGTCCAACAGAGGAAGAACAATTATTCCCCCGAGTAGAGTACACAAAAATTTAAATATCTCATTGAGAAGCAGTTGCTCAAACTGAGCTGAAAGGCATAGAAATATTTAAATATGACCATCTAAATACGTAAAACACACTTACACAGAGGCAGAGGAGTCAGCTTCAAGAAAATCTTTGTGAGATCCTGGAGCCTTATGGAGTAGTTAAAACCCTGTAAGGATGAGCCATCTCCTTGATGTGAAATAAACCAGTGACCACAAATACGCAGGGGACAGGAGTATTTCAGCTATACTGTTCCAGTCCTGTTTTACACATACCATACTCTTTATAGCTTATGCAACAAGCAAAGATTGCCAAACTCAGCTGTAATTTGATGAGAGCATCTGTTAAATTTTTATCTGGTTTCTATTTTTAAAGTGTAAAAAAATGTGTAAATACCTTGGAATGTAATCTTCAGATTAGACAAAGGCAGACAGAATCTTTCATTTGCCACTTGAATTTTAGTCATTTCATACCACGGTAGTGCTGGGGGTTAAACAGACTGCTGGGAAATTACATGTACGTTAATATGGAACAGTACCTTAGAGCTGTTGCCTCTAGTGCTGCATGTAGACATCTGGAGTACTACTGTTCTCCAAAGTAGTGCTGAGGATATGAAAGTTGAACAAGGATAAGAATTTCCTCCATTTCCATTAATTTACAGGTTTTGAATCAGTTCTTTTATATATAACTTCAGTATATTCTCCTTGAGAAATAATGGTATGAAAGAGTGAGATAGTTGTACTGGCTAGTTAATTTTAGGAAAAAGCACTTTAAAAAGCCTAGGAGAATCTCTCATCTGATTATCTTTTCATTTGCAGAGCAACAAACCAAAGTCACTTGTACAAATATTTGGCAGTGATATCAGCTAAGATCATTAGGAGCTTTGAAATCCCAATGAATTCTTGAGGCTTGGCAAGCTGCCAGTGTGACTTTCTGAACTCACAAGCCTAATGCAGGTTATGTAAGACAAGATACAGACAGAAGACTAGATAATTCCAACTGTTTGACACAGTTTACTCCTACAGTATTCGTCTATACTGAGCAAGGCACAGTTACTGTTTGGAATGCATTTGATATACCACAGGTGCTTTAGGGCTAAACCACAACCTTCAAGTAATGACAGATATGATGCAATCTGGGATGCAGCTAATAAGAATTAATACTGCATAGGAAAAGCAATTGCTCCTCTTGGCCTGTCAGGCTGGCTTTGATTAGAGAAACACAGCAGAAATACCCAATTAAACAGTTTTCGAGAAAACTGGCCTGCGCCCCTTATTCTTTGAGTATTTCCAGTGTGCAACTGGACCTGTAAGATTTCCTGTCAGACTTGTCAACTCCTGTTGAGTTTTAGATTTTTTCTTGCTTGCTTTAAATATTTTTCTTTCGCTGGCTTTTTAACAAACTGAATTAATGTGTCGTTGTAGTCCTTGCTGAGTGAGTAACACAGCCACACCGCAAGGACCACAGCAAAAAGTAAGGAGGCTACACTATGAGTTACTGCAGGGACCTACGTATTTTCAACCCGTCCTGTCTGTATTGTGTGTCCTTGTCTCTCAGTTGTGTGTATTTTTATAAGCAGGGAAGGAAATACCTTCTTATATTTAAGATACAGCAATAGTGACACAAAAATCTCCGCTTCTCTCATCAAACCTTCACTGTATGACTGGATTGCATTTCCTGCAAAGTGACAGGATCTTTCCTAAAGGGTCTGAGACATGACTGGCCTTAGCAGCCCAGGCTGCTAGTCCTTACACAGCAGCTGCTGCCAGGCGCGTTCAGCAGTCCTTTGCCAGCCCCTGCTTGCCAGTTCACTCGGGCGAAGATTTGAAAGCTCATGTCCAGAGTAACAATACCTCAGCAATTTGTGTTCTCAGGGCTTGTGACTCTGTGCGGAACCTGTCATCTCCTCAGAGGTTTTTTGTACATTTATCTCACAGTCCAGTGTCTTGGTTACAGGAAGGTTTTGGGTCAGAGACAAAACAAAACTCAGAACCTTCCTCTGTTTTCACATAGGCTATATTTAGCATTTTTCAAACGTTAACTAGAGATAAAAGACAAGGAGCTGCCATCTGGGCTGTGTGGTCCCTCGCTGTAGTTTGTCCCTCCTTTGAAAATGCCCTTATTAGGGGAAACCCAGCTAGAGGGCCAAGAACACAGATATTCCTCCTTCACCTTGGGGTGAAGGCTCTCTAGGCTAGAACTCCCATCACTGACAGGCTGGCACCGAACTCGCCTACTTAACTTGGAAACCAACGACATGAGTTTGTAGGAGTGCATGCTTTAAACAAGTTGTACAAACAATTGACTGTTTTCCTTCCCACCTGTCATCCCCGGAATGAATTAACCAGTGTGTGCTAGAGGAATGAGCACAAGTGTGAGATGAATCCCTCTTTGATTTGCAATAGGTAGCACTTACGTTTCTTGAATTACCGAAGTTCTTTTGTCAGCCTCTGGTTTCTTTTTCTCTTAGTATTTACCTTCTCAAATCTGTCCTACTTTCAGCTGTGATTATATTGCAATAATCTCTATGGAGAAGAAAGATTTTTACAAGATAATAGACAGCAGCTGTCAAAATGGAAATAGTTTCTATTTGTGGCATTCTGAAAAAACTCCTCTGCCAGTTAGCATGGTTATTCCTTTCTGGGCCTGAATTCTGTGTAATATGTGTATATAAGTTGTTTAATTCCTAAATAATATCTTTATCAAAATCATATGAATTGTGGAAACATTTAGAGCTGTTTTGTTCAGCTTTGCTAGCTTTGATGAGCATGATGGGGTGAAGGATTCTAATTTCAGCATATATCAGCTGATGTACATTTTTTGTTATTCCTGGAGAAATCTGGTCATGTGCCTAAGTCTTTTCAAAGTACAAAGCGTGATAAGTGATGGTAAAAACCCTCCTGTTCCTTGTGAATTTGTGGCAGGAAACTACTCTTTTTCTTCACTGATTGACTCCTTACCAGTCTTCTCAGTCAAGAAAAACCTCTTAAAAAATTTAACAAAGTATTCATATCTGTATTGTGCACATCCTCCCAAATTCAGCTTATATGGAGCACAACCTTGTTCAAAGCACTGCAATATATATATATGTACATACATCATTGTGAATATGGAATGGGCAGAACTAACTGAAGTTTCTCACTGCATTTGCTTCTCCTGTAATTTAAGAGTGCCAAATAGAACTCAGATTTTTGGACACCAATTGTTCATACCGTTTTCTAGCCAGTGTGATATAAAATTGAGTAATGTTCTGTTTCATTTTTCAGTTACCGAAAGGCTCAGTTGCCTGTAGGAGGGAACAGCAGTAACTCAGAGTGACTCTGTTAGACAGAAGTGTATCCTAAAGGGCCATAAAAATTGGAAACTCGCTGTCTTGCTGTGAAAAGGTGCCAAGCCTTTTTCTCTGAAAACTTTGTGCAGTGTAAAGTCCAAATTCTTGTCTTAAAAAAAAAAAAAAAAAAGCTTTTCTTCCTTAAGCCTTTTAAACACAGCTCTCTGTCCTGAGATTCATTTGCTGCTAAAATCGGAATCACTTTGAGCCTGAACAGATACCCAGGACGCTCTTTCTCTCAAATGGTCTCAGTAGAGTCCTTAACTGTAGATCAATGTTTCTGAATTTTTATACAGGCTTTAGAGGGAGTGTTGAAAGGAAATGCTCTGTTTCCTAGAGCTTGTCATGGGCTGCTACATTTGGAGAGATTTTACAAAGTAGTTTCTTGACTGATTTGTCAGTGTTATTATCTGAAGTACCTCTTGGGCTTAAGTTGATGTACCTCATCCTTTCCCATCTGTCCACACTAATAGATAGGGATAATATTCCAAAATTCTAATAAATGTGAAAAGATCTACCAGTGCTAGAAAGGCTGCTGGAGAGAGCTAGAAGAGAAGATACAGGTCACCAAAAATGAAGGGATTCCTGATAATAAATTAGTAATGTTATGGAACAGGAGGGAGTACTCTTCATATTGTTAAGACCATGTTTGAAGGGCTTTCTTGAATTGAGGTCAAACCTCATTAGATATAGAAGTGCAAAAAGTCCTGCTTGACCGGGTAAAAAGAGGACGTCAAAAGTGATCAGAGGACTGAAGCACCTCTCTTATGAAGAAAGGCTGAGAGCTGGGGTTGTTCAGCCTGGAGAAGACTCTGAGGAGACCTTATAGCAGCCTTACAGTATCTAACCAGAGGCCTGCAGGAAGGCTGGAGAGGGACTTTTAACAAGGGCATGTAGTGATAGGACAAGGGGTAATGGTTTTAAACTAAACGAGGGTAAATTTGACTAGATAGAATGAAGACATTTTTTACACTTGAGGGTGATGAAACATTGAAACAGGTTGTCCAGAGAAGTTGTGGATGTCCCTGGAAGTGTTCAAGACCAGGTTGGATGGGGCTATGCGCAACCTGGTCTAGTGAAAGGTGTCCCTCATCATTGCGGGGGGGAGGGGAGCAGGTGGGGAGGGGAGGGTTGAACTACATAACCTTTAAAGGTCCCTTCCAACCCAAACCATTCTATGATTTTGTGATTCTATCAAAACACTTACGTTAGCTTTTTCAAGAATTCCAGAAGTCCTTATACTACTAATTCTTATTTCATTCACAATATCTCATCAACTTGGTTACCAAGAGATTTATTTTCTCTTCCTGTCCCAAGAAATAAACCCTTATTTGTGTCATTTTCTTTGATATTCTTTGAATACTACCATTCCAAAATGTTAATCAAGTGGCACCTTACATCTTACAGGTTCATGTAATCGATTTCTATGAAGTATTTATGTAGGAAATCCATAGGGTGTATACTGCCAGCTTCTGAAATCACACATCTGCCTTCAGGTTTCAGTTAGCCTGAATCACTGAGGATGTTTGACGGAATTAAAAACAAAAGCCTATCTTACTGCAAATCTAAAATAGGATTCTGGTTCTTGAGTACACCCAAGTTAATTCAAAGATTCACGCTCCCTGACAGCACTGCGTAAACATTTACCACTATAGTCCCTGATTATTAGTATTACATTTTAGAAGCAAACCTGAATGAAATCACTGCTAAAACATCCAGTCCATAATTTATGGTAGTTGATGGTTTGGGGAGGGGGTTGTGGTTGGTTTTTATTTTGATCTGGTGTTGAGTGGCTTTTTTGTGAGTTTAGGGGAGAAATATTTTGTTGGGGGTGTGTGTTAAGTTTCTTTGGGTTGTTTGGGGGTTTTTTTAATGGTCTGAAATCTAACTGAGTACAGTTATAGGGAGTTTTATGTAGGCAGCTCTGGGTGTGAATGTAAATGCTTGGGCTGATTTCTATGGCATTGGAATTTGTGAACTAGTAGAACTATTTTACCTCTTTTTCTCCTGCGTTTTTGTCCCACTTCCTGTCTTTTTTATCCACCTCTCCCAGTGGAAATAGAAAGAAGAAAATACAGAAAAGTAAAAAATACACCTGTCAGTACTGGTTTTAATGGTGTTTTTCACAGTTTAAACTTTAAGACGAGGAGTGATCAGAATGCAAACCAGAAATTTATGTAAAATTGGAACTGCAGTGAAATATTATATTGCAAGTCAGAATAAATAAGGTAAAATTATTTACAATTTTATGAGCTTGTATTATGCTTCATGATACAATTCTCACTACTGATCTCCAGGGATTTCCATACTTAATAAAGGAACTACACTCAGTGCTTGTTGTTAAGGGAGCAAGAGAAAAGCTGGTGTGTCCTGCAGTACTGTCACAACTGAAATCTTTGTAAATAATTGAATTTTATCATTAAGAGAAATTACCTTTGAGATAAGATCTGAGAAGTACAAAGTATTTAACTTGTGCTTTGACGGCGGCAGAAATTAGTCAGTTGATACGTCTGTTTACATGAGAAGCTTGTTGCTGACAGTTTTGTTCTGCATCACAAATACAACTGCAGGTAAATGACCTTGATTTCCAGAGTTTAACTCTAGTGGTTTTCAGCAAACTAAACTGTAATTAAAGAAAAACAAAGCAAAGCAGTGGGTCGAGTTATAGCAATTGATCCGAATAATCACTACCACTGTTTCCTTTTCACTTGTCAGTAAGATCCGTGGAAGTGTAACACACATGCATGTGCACAGACATGAAGGTGGCTTATCTGCTTGTCAAATTGTTTAAGCCATTGGTTATCAAGGGACCAGATGAAATATAATGAAGAAAGAAATCTCAGATACGCACACGAGGATGACTATGAGGGAAATGATTTTGGCTGAGATTTCAGGGAGTTCTTTTAAAAACTGCTGAGTTTTGGGTTTGTTTGGGTTTTGAGGGATTTTCTGAGGGGGAGCGGATGGGGGGTTAGGTTTTTTTTGTTTGGGTGGTTGGTTGGTTGGGGTTTTTTGGTTGGTTGTGTTTTTTTTTTCCCCCACAAAGAAGGACATAGAGAATCACTGTGGTGTTCCCAGGCTCAAATTTCCATTCTACCTGTGCCACACAAAAACTTCAAATCTGTTCTCCTATGTTCTAAAAAGTGCTCTGACTTCTATGTTCTGGGTCTGTTCTGCTTGAGTATGTGTAAATGATTAAGCCTAACAAATGGCAAGAGTCACATCTCCCCGGTCAAATGTATTTTAATGAATCAGCAATACACACTTCTGAATTTTGCCTTGTCAGCTTCCCTTAATTCCATCCTGGAAGTATATAAAGGAACAACTTATTCTTGTCTTAGCTGTGTTGTTGACCTTTGCAAGTGAGCTCACAAGTAACTTAATATCAACTTCTGTGATAATTGTTTCAGCCTTGACTCACCCTCTCAGCAGATCAGTGAAACACTCACATTGCTAAATATATTTTCACTGAACAACTTCTATTTATAATCAAAGCACCAGGTTCTTGAAAAAGATAACAAAATAGTTGTTACTTCGTGAGCCATCCAGTCTCTTCACAAAAGGGTACCCAAAGCCATTCCAAACTTGCTGTGGAATAGCCTTTCAAGTGGACTAATTAAATTACTTTACACCTCTGTGTGGTGATGCTTCATCAGAATTACAGGATTTCAGTTCAGTTTAGTTTAATGTATTCTGAAGTGAATTGCACCAAATCAATTATTCCATTTAAATTTTGGGTGAACTTGTTCCAATGAGTAGCAAATGGGGCTAAGTAATCTACTTTAAACTCACACCTTCCATTAACACAATTTAGTTACATTCACCTTTAGTTAACATAATTAACTTTTTGACCATGTCCATGTAGCTTACATCAATTTCAGCATTTATACAGGCACAAAGAAATTTAGCCCCTATTCTCTCCCTTATTTTCCTTATTATTTCAGAATAACTAGAGAGAATGTAGAACTATGTTTTCTTTTTTTTCTGAAAATACTTTCTCCTTCTGACTGCTTGATTAAATCAGATCCAAGAGTTATTGAACATATTTCACAAATTAAGAGTTGCAGTAATGATGTCTTAGGTACTTGATCTTAAAATAAGTAATGAAATACACTTCTTATTTAGGTAAGAAGCATTCACCAAAGTTGATACTCAAGGGAAAAAAACCCACCTTCTTAATAGTTTCTCTTCTCTTTGCAGAAAAATTGTGAGTAGAATCTTCTCTCTTAGTAATTCTTTCCTAGCCAAAACCATGTTTGAGTCAGAAAATAAATCAATTTAATTAATTTAATTTTTATTCAATTTATTGCTAATTAATAAACTCATTACTGCTTCTTGTGTAGAAAATCCAAAGCAAATAAACACTTAGAGAAAACATTTCAGCTTCCATCTGGACAGATCTCCCCACTTCCAGGTCTCCAGTCCCCTCACTGTGGGCTACACTCAGTCCTTTTGGGGAGACAGTGGGTAGTGCAGGAGAGTGGGAACCTACTTAGGTGCTCCAGTGTGTGTTCCTCCACCGGCTGCCCTGCCTTTGTGGTCATGCATCTTCCTGGGTCTTTCCTTTGTCCCCACTCCAGTGTCTCTTTTGCTCTTGCCCCGCTTGGGGCAGTTAGCTTTGTTTTGATGTTTTTCCTGCTCTACCATCCCTCCTGCCCTCGCATATTTCTTACTTCTCTCTTGCCCCTGCCCTGATGTTATCTTTTGCATCTACTCCATTGTCCAGCATCCCTTCTTTGGTGTCGTTTTCTTGGTGTTTATCATCATTACTTAAATGTCTTCACAGAGGCACCATAAACTCACCACATCACTGCTTCAAATTTGCCATGCAGTGCATCTGTTGTGGAGATGACTGGAAGCAGCTGTGTTTGGCACAGGGCAGCAGCTGGCCTCCTCCTACGTGGGTTCTCCCTGTCCCCCTTTACTACCAAAACCTTGATGGTTATGTCCAATACAGTAATGGGATCCTAAATTTCTTATTTGGTTAAACTCAGACAATAAACTTGTCAAGATTTTTCCTGTGAAAGACCTTCGGAGAACCAAAAAGTGTGCACACACTGTAAATAACAGATTTCCTGTTATTATTCTACACCCTTGTATGCCTGAGGCTATTCTGCTTCTGTCAGTGACCAGTTTAATAACCCACTGACCATTTTTTACAGTCTTCATCCAGACAAATCTTTCTTGGCTTCTAGCATGCTGATGTTTCCAAAATGACACAAAAATACTTCCTTATAAACAAATTATAAAGGCCTCACCATGTTTGAGACATTCACTTGCAAAATTAATGTCTGCATGGAAATAGTATTCTGTTAAGAATGAGACATTCATCAATTTCAATACAGAAATAAATTCAGATTTTTTTTTAAGTTTCAAGTTTCACTTAGTCCTTGGCAGTCT
>NW_010392588.1:17587-42232 GCF_000710305.1 Buceros rhinoceros silvestris
AAAACTAACAAACATTTCCTGAAAGGGTGGGCGTTGCCCACATCAGACTTTCACCATGAGTTGATAGTTACCTCAATCAAGTCACTAACTTGAACTAAATCAAGGAGAAAAAAAAAAATAAAGCCAGATCAGTTAATACATTTGGTTCAGTGTTACGCAAAGCAAAGTCCAAAATTAGTTGCTAGGCTGAAGAAAAGGTAAGGCTTCTTCTTATGAAGACAGTGATACCTTACGCTGTCTAATGTTTTCATGAAATTCATTCAAACTCTGTAAGGCTCTTCAAGGCAGACAACTTAACACAGTAGGGCACTATTTAGCTCAACGTTTTCAGTGGGAAAATGTCCTCTCATCACCTGTCCTCTCATCACCAAAGATCAGAATATTTTCTCACATGTTAAGTCAGAGACGATAGCTCTACTAACATCTGATCATGAATCCAGAGCAAGTCATAGATGAAGTAAAAGGAGAGAAAAGGTGCATTGGGAAGAAAGAAATTCAGAGGGTTTCAGCATAGTTCAAAACTTCAGAAGTGGAAATCAGATCCACAATTAGCTTTTGTATCTCATCCTCATGTTAAATCACCTGAAATTAACATTTTCTTCTTCAAAGGTGGAGGATTATAAAATTAAATTTTGTCCCACCTGTCACAGAATATCTGAGTGAAATTCCAGGGCAACAAGCCTCAATCTTTGCATGCTGCTACTTGACAAACCTTCTAAATTTTAGACCTTCTAAAATATGACAGGTCAGTAACTTACTGTGGCTATTGGTTGATAAAAATCACGCTGGACATCCTAGGTCACTACCTTTTTTCAAGTGAATCAGTTCCAGGATCTCCAGATATCCTTTCTACACTTATATAATCTATATATCAACACTTTCTGGATGTTTTCTGTAACAGTTCACACAGCTGTGGTAAAGAACTTGTATTCTTAATTTGTGTGATTTTTACTTAAAATGCATGCAAATGCATCCAATAGAATAAAGTTAGCCTAGCTGCACTATGTATTCAAGTTTTTCACAGCTTTTAAAGACCTTTGCAAAACCAGTTTTAAAAAGTTTTCCTGCCCTTATCAGTGAGTGACTTTACTAGTTTGCGGGGCAGCAGACAAAGCTGGTTTTTAATGAAAGCTTCCAATGTGTGAAGGAAACTTTAATTGTCATTATGAAGATCATCATTTAGCAGCCACTTGTATCTGAACAGATGGTGAAATCAATTCAAATGAATATGTAAACATATTTTCAAAGGTCGCGGCACCCTAAAGGAAAGTGATAGAATTTATTTGTCTTGAACAGTTTTTGATGCTTAAAATAAGACAGAGATAAGACTACTGAGACAAAGATTTTTCACTGATAATTGCCATTTAAGATGACTAAACCCAAAGTTGAGATCCTTAAAATCTCTTCATGACTATAGAGGTTCCAGAATTTCCAAAGAGTGCCAAATTGTAATGCCGAATTTGACAACTGACTTAATCTGACCACACTTCAATGTTTAGTTTACACTGGGGGTCCAGTCACATCATTTTGGAGCAAAGCAAGACCTCAATCCTGTTAAGAACAGTTAGTTATATGCAACTACCATAGAATCAGCGTGTCACAGAATACGTTAAAAATTACATTTATTATTGCCATGTACAGCCAGCCTGGAGTTTGATTTAAGGCAGAAGGTAATTCCTGTGGTGTTAGCAGATGGCACAAACCTAAGCCGTTTTCCTGGCTTGCACTTACCCTACTTCACTACTGTGAAACCACATCTATCCTATCACGTTAAGGGCTCTGAAGGTTCAAACTGATGATCACAGAGAGAGATAAAAAGCTTATAGCTTTGATGAAATCTAGTATACATGTAATGAGAGGTCGGGTTTAGGATATTAATTCCTAAAGAATGAATGACAAAGCAAGTAACTTTTCAAAACCCTCTTCCTATTTTCATTGAGTCTGAATGGCCATTAACTCTTTTATGGAATTAGATGGTTCTCATGTTCAACTAACTCTTTACATAATAAATAAAAATGTAAATCTTAGTATTTTTCACTGAGATCTCCTGTTATTCTTGAACGGTAAAGCAAGGACATTGATTGCAGATAGCTATCTTGTTACTTGCTCATGTCGGATAATAACTTCACTGTAGACAGAGGAGCTCCCAGGGATCTGCAGCGTAGCATAACAGTAATTGTCTGTGGTTGACAATCTGTTGATTCAGCAATCAGTATGATAGGAAAGTTTGCAAAGACTGAAGAAATTTAGTATTCCTGAAAAGTACTAATAGCAATTTGAGGGAGTAAATAAAGAAGAACCCATTAATTGTTAATATCTTAGTCATCTTAAAAAAGAAAATTGTTACATTTTAAAGTACATTTTTCCACTCAGTTTTTATATTTATTTTTCCTTTTTCTAAAGCTTCTAGGTTTCTTTTGTGCCTGATTGAAAAAAAGCAAATGTCTCATATTCCACACATCTGCTGTAGCTTTCACAAAGTGCTATTGCAGCTAACCTAAGGGCACGAAAATATAAAAGAGGGAAAAGTATGTATTAAGAAAGAGCTCTTTACTCCCTGATTTTGTGGAAAACTTATGCTATGTATCATGTGATTGTACTACCAAAAAAATCTTTCTTCAACCCCTGCCACAATCTGACAAGAAAATTAGCAAAATATTGAAAAATAAATAAGTATAAACAAATATTTTTGTAAATACAAATCAGAGGTATTTCAATTTCAGTTTGCAATAAACAAGGTATAGAAATGCCACTATAAGTTTACACTCATTGCCAAAGACCTGAAGAGAAACAAGATCAAAAACAGCTGAAACAGTGTCTGCTAGTATGTCTTTTTTTTAGATTTAGATTTGATTGGTATGATAAATACCTTTCCTGAAATCAAATTATGGCAAAATGCAGTGAGATCTTTGCAGCAAAAGACTATAATTTGACGCTGAAATAAGACTAATAATCTAAACCCCGAAGGATTTAGAATCCTTGAGATAGACTTCACTTACTGTCAGTACAAACTGAGCCACTCCATTAGGAACAGAAACCTTCAGATGGTGAAGCTACTACACAGTAGCTCATGAACAGCAGAAGTTAAAGGAGTTCTGGTGTATTTCACTTCACTTCGTGCAATACAATGAAATTATTTTTGCAATTACTGCAATGCAGCTGGAAATAGGGTACTGAATTTCTACTGGCTGAAAATCTGCTGAAACCAAAGGCATTGGAAATGCAGTGAGACTGAGCAATTTAATGTATATTTGAGTAACTGAACTGTGAATGTGCATGGCAAATGATTTCTCTAGATAATAGAAACGTGTGTCACACAGCACCGAGACAAGTTTTCTCATTCCTCTTTCCACTCAAGAAGTTTCTGTCTGCCTACAATTTAAGGAATTGACATGTCTGATTTGTCTATTTAAGCTTGCTCTCTGGAAAATCTTAGTGTATGGTTTATTCTTTCTGTAATGTTTGATGGTTTGTGACTTATTTTTCAGGTGGCCAATCTACAGAGACTTGTTAGTGGGGAGATATTACTTCTAATTTTCTAAAACCATTCAGGGATAATTTGGTCATCTCTAACTGGAAGGCAGTAAGGTCACGTTGTAATTTTGAAGAAAGTATTTGAATACTTACAATATATAAGGTGTAAATATTAGGATAATGAGATGAAGGAAATACTTTCCTGTTAGTGCCTTTTTGTACATTTTTTGTTTGTGGAAGCGCTTCATTCATTCATATCTTTTCACTTGTGCTGTTATGATCTGTTGGTAAATTCAGAAACCTGCTTTAATTGTCACTGAAATATTACGGGTCATTGTCTTGGCAACAATCCCCATTTGTTCTTTCTGATTGTCATTGGACAGAGAAAGTAAGATGGCTCAATAATTCATGCTAATGCCTTAAGACAAGCACCTGCACAACCTTGTACCCTTCTGAAACCAGCAAAACTGCCGTAAAGTTTTAAACAATTTCTATGGATGTGTTTCTTTAACAGGATAAACACCTTCATCTGCCTTAATTGAATGTTGGTTTTGCTTAAGTCTGCCATTATCCAGCTGGCAAACACAGAATGGTCTCCTTAGTTACTCCTCAGCTCAAATTTATAGAGATTTATCCAAACTGAGTCTAGCAACTGAAACATGAAGCTGGTTTGGAAGATCAGGGAGAAGTTAGCTCTTGACACGTTCACCTGTTATTTCTCAATGCATGGGTAATAATTCACATACAAGCGAAATGCACGTTATGGTGCGTGGAGTAATGCAAGCTGGGTGAGTTGGAGTTGCCAGGTAGCCTGAGCTCCTGAGGATAACTTTTGAGATCAGATTTGCTGTGGTATCGTCTGCACATGCAGTTCACTTTCCTAGTCACAAGCATGTATGATCGCAAATGTTTCAGAAAGTATTTTGAGAACAGGAGTAAAAGCAGACTATGTAGCTGGTTCTTGGATCCTAACAAATCTCTTTTATGTACTTTTACAATTAAAATTTATTAAAATTGAAATGAATGGAAGCATTACACCCTCCTAACAGTAAATATGATCAGACTTGTTTCTTTCTGGACTATGAAACCAAATGGTAGAGAACCCTTGCTATACTGTATCTGAAAGAAAAAAAAAAGTTCTTTCCAGGAAACATATATTGGCTATAACTTTTAGAGGTCTTCTGAAAGAGTTTTGATAAAAATAGATCAGAGTGGAAACTCTGAGACAAAAAGCGTGCTCAGAAAGAAGTAATCGTGACCTCATCTTATGTCAGGACATCTTTTGTTGAATTGCATTTTTACCCTGTGTTGTTGAAATTGTTATCTCAGGCTGATTGCTCAAGGTCCTGAACTGCAGATATAAGATACTGAGTGAGATTTTTCAGCGTAGATCAAGAACTGTTTTGAATTCTATCAGCCCAGTGAATACCCTAGCCTTTATACTTAAAAGGCACACACTTAAAGCATTTAAAGCCTTCTTTTTTATTTTTAATAAAAAATTAATATAAATCATAAGAATGCAATTGTTATCTTCTGCTCTGTTCTATTCACACTTCTTGAAGCTTAAGGCGATGGTCTATATCTTCTTTACAGAGTATTAAAGCAGTCACTTGGTAGTTCATAAGACACCTGAAATTCAAGTGGTCACTTATTTCCAACGTATAACAAAGAAAGGCCTGAGGATATACTATTAATATTACTTTATCATTCATGTCACCTTTATTAAGCTGCCTTCAACAACATCTGAAGTGCTGTTTACTCATGAACCAGTATGTGAACAGCTTGTATAATATGTGCCTCCCTCAAAAATAAATCGCTATCAAAACTTTCATATCCCCAGACACGTGACTATACCTTTAGCAATGCCTGCTTTCCTGCATGACCATTTTCAATATATTCAGAACTGTCTTATTATTCTTGACACCACCACCATTTGACACCATGTGAAAGATTTCAAAACAAGTGTCTGCAGGTGTAATTGCTAAATGAAATCTTGTCTGACTTTTCATTACCTCCTGCAAGAGCTACATGCTCTTTTTTGCAATGGCTATTCTGTAGAAATAGGAGAATATACCGCTCAAGGGTATTTTGCAGACAGAAAGGCATTTTCTGCACAGAGTGTTTTTACATTATGGAATACCCCGATGATTTTGAAACTCTAACGTTATGTTAATATATCTGACAATGTAAGACACTCTTATCATCTCATTTTTCAAGCTACTAAATAATGCATAGGTAAATTGCCACACATTGCTTGCCCCAAGGACAGTGAACTCTATGTGTCAAAGCAGAGAAGACTAATTAGTCACCTTTCACCACGTCAAGGTCAGAGGAACATTTCTTTGGTCGCTTGCATAAAGTGATCATTTACACTCTCTTATGGTCAGAGTGTCCCCCTCCATTTTTCGCCCCTGCACCATCAGCAGGGCAGCCTCGAGGAAAAGACTGCAATACTGAAGTCCTATTTTTGCAAAATAATATGGTCATCATCAAGTCTTTGTGCAGTAGTTTATTTTCTTCATGGAGTCATTTGATCATGCAGTCATCTTGACTGTATTTTGGTAAGTGGGTCATTTGCTGTCAAAGTCTCATTATCTTTACATACATTGTCATGTATTTTGGACCTTTTTAATGCATGTCAGGATTCTGCAACTTTGAAGGCTAAAGCCATCTTGTACTTCTATGTGTTTAATGTGCATGTGTGGTAAATGATTGTCCACCCTCATTCAAGCTTTCATCTTTTGACGTCTTTGAAATAGCTTAATGATACATTAATGCTGAAAATTTTCATCATTTCTAATGCACTGTGTGATGGCTGTTCATTCACAGCTCTTTAGAATTTCACCCAGTGTAAGATTTTTCCCCATCAAAATTATTTTCTTTAAAGCACCCTGTAACAGTCACATTTTGCATCATTCAGTATTTATCTAACCACAACTATTGTGCAAGTAAAAATTTCACAATTTAAGAATTAAAAAAAAAATCTCACTGTAGTCCAGTAATTGACGACACAACTACAACACAGGCACACATTCCTTTTTAAATGCATTTGTTTTACTTGTGAAAGTATAACAACTCTTCAAACTTGGCCATGCAATTCAAATCGAATGGTCCACAGCCATATTACACTTTAAGAAGGAGAGATGGGACAGGTATGTTAGATTTTTCAAGAGAGAAGAGGCTTCCTCTTGTGCTGCAGGAGAATGAAAGCAAAGTTGTGACAGGCAGTCCAGAAAGAGTTCTGCTTCTTCTGGAATATGGCCAAACCTTCTTACTGAAGTTCTTGAACATGTTGAATTCACCATGGAGCAAACACTTTCATCTGTGACGTCTGTAAGGCACATAATGAAATAAGCCTACTAGCTGGCATCTTCATCATGCTTTTCTTTTGTTTCTCTTCTGTTCCCTCTTCATTTAGTCATACAAACAGAACATTTGCTCTCATCTAACCTGCAGTGTCCGTACACAAAGTTGTTTTAAAGAAGAATCCAGTAAGTCGATAATTAAGCACAGGGGAATATATGAATATCAGTTATGGGTCCATGTTAAAGCAAGAAAAGAAAGGAAATTCAGTGTGTGATTAAGGAGAAGAGGCTAACTTTGAAACCAAGAATGTAAATAGCTTTTTTTCTAACGTATAGCTTAGAGTATTGCATTGTAACTTGTGGTTATAGCAAGATTTTGGGAATATCAGCCAGTCAGCGTGTTCAAAACACACATAAATGCAGAGCACATTGTGGACTAAGTAACAGCAAATCTTCAGAATGAATTGTGTTTCTTTCCTTTTTCAACATGAGTCATAAAATACAAGAGAGTTTCATTCTTTTTTAAATTTGTCCTTTGAGTGTGGCATTATGAGAAGAGACATCCTCCAGGACTCCCGTTCTTGGCAGGCCCTGGCCGCCCTGTGCCCGGGTCTGTGATGTCCGGAGGTAGAGCAGCGACTCTTTCACGGGCAGCCCCTTGCCATGGGGAAGGAGCTTGTGTGCCCTTGTGAGGTTGAGAGCTGTGCTGGTGGTGGCATGTGCCTCCGGTGGGGTCTCCCAAGCCAGACAGGTCTCAGCTGAAGGGTCACACAAAGTGTGTCCATGGACAGGATGGGCTCACTAGCCTTCGGGCAACCATCCTAGGAGAAGGACAACTCTGACTCCAAACCTGGGCAGATGGAGCTCATTTAGCCCTGTAATGCTCCATCTAAGAGAAGGATACTCTAACCAAACCTACGACCCGAGGACTTCGCTGTCACCGTCCAAACTCGCTGGGCCCTGGCAGATGAACCTCAGGTGTAAAGGGTGGAGCCAGTTCCGAGCACGCTGGTGCCTCACCTAAAAAATCCACTGCGCAGGCCCGAAGGGTGCACTCATCGCTTGCAGTGAGCGTGGGAAAAGCCCTTCCCAGATCTTCGTTCACGAAACCAAGCCATGATGATGATGATGAGAAGAGACAAAAACTAAACAAGATCTATTTTACTCAGGATTTTGAAATAGAGAAAAGATCTGACTCAAATGCAGCTTTTCTTATAGCCAAACTTTTAACTTTTCTGTAAAGTTTTCAAAAATGAGTGTTTTGGTTTGGGGGGTGGGGGGGGGGTTGTTTGGTTGGGTGAGGTTTCTCTACACTCTCTGTAACAGCGGTCTGTAGCAGACCAGAGCTGTAGAACTAACAGTTTGATCCCATTATTGATTAAAATAAATCTGAGGTTTTGCTTCTGGGAATTTAAATGAATCAGGTCAAATAGCAAAGCTGTGTAACCAGCTACAATTTTTTACCCGAGCTGCAGAATAAGCACAGGCTGTGAGGCACTGCCAGTGTACTGACAGTGACTCTGGAAGCCAGGATTTTTGGATTCTGTAGCTGCTCAGTCTTAAATTGGGGACTGCAGAAATACCAATAAGTATGTCTGACAAAGAGAGAACCTTCCTGCTCACCCCTGGGATGGGAAGAACCTGCAGACTCCAGGCTTTTAATCTCATTCAAGGACACTTAGAAAGACCAGGAGCCTTTGTGACTTCCAACACCTCAGGGATCCTCAATTATTGCAAGAGTTCTGTGGTCACCAAGGCCAAGCAAGATTTCTTGGCAAGATTCTCTTGTAGCTTGAGAATGTGAATATCTTCAAGACCTTTCAACCAGCCTGACACGGAAACAGTTTTGAAAGAACCAGCATCACCCAGTTGAAGTTTGTGCCAGCTCATACTAGTACCTGACCAGCAGTTCATGTGATACAACCAAGGTTAGGAAAAATTTTCCTTTTTTTAAAACTCACCACTTTTTTTGACTTCTCTCTTTTTTGAGACAGAACCTGAAAAGGATGCTAATAAGAATATTTTTTAAAAAATATGCATTGCATCAAACTAAAATCTCATGTCTTCTCCCTCACAATTTACAAGAGCAGACTCTTAAAGGAAAAAAGAAATAAGATATTTAACCTTCACCTTTCCCAATTCATCCACTTTACATCACTAATAATTCTGTGGGCCCTCCATCGTGTCTGTTGATAATAGTCTCTCCAAACCTACAAAGCTACTCCATCTCTTTCAAAGCACTTTCTATCTTTTGATCCTGCCTTTTGATTTTTTTTCATTTTAATGTAAGTTTTTGAGATAAGATGAACAGGACTGTAGGTTATGTGTAAGAATATGCATCTAACCAAGTTGACTGTTTTGTTCTTTTTTCTATTCCCGATCATGGCTAATGCTCATTTTGCCTTTGCCTGCTGAAAATTCCTCTGACATTTTCAAAGAGCTATCTACAAAAACTTCAGGAGCTCTGTCATTCACCATAATAAAGTAGAATCCGCTATTGTGAGTGAGTCACTAGGTGATTTTTTAAAAAAACTAATTACCTTGTATTATCTTGTTTGAGTAAATCTGCCACTTTACCTTCCAGATTCTTGTTCAAATGTTCAAATGCTATAAAGGTCTTTTTGCAACACCTCATATTCTGCTTTGACTCTTCTGCGTGATTTTGTATTCTCAACAAGCTGTATTGTATCATTGCTCATATAATTTTCAGATTCATTTGTGAACATATTTAACAACAGAGACCCAAAAAGGTTCCTCCTAGAAGTCCCTGTAATTGTGAAAACCAACCATTTACTCTAGTGTTTTGTTTCTTACGATGGGAAGATCTTGCCTGGTATCTCTGACGTCTCAGTTTACTTAGGAACTTTTCTGTAGAATATACTGAAAAGCCAGGAATAGTCCATTAAACCAATTGCCTTTCATTTTCTCACAAGTTTATCGCTATCTTGGAGAACTCTGGTGGATCTATCAGATATGGCTTTCTTCTACAAAAGCTGTGTTGTTTCTTTGTAGCATGCAGTATTTATCCTCAGGTCACCTTTCCCTCTTGTTTCTACCATTTTAACCACTGCGGAGCTCAGGTTGATCTATGGTTATTCCGATTGTTATCCAGCTTTCTTTCACAAACTGGCATTGCTGCTGTCCCCTTTTATCCCTCTAGCACCAATACCAGCATTACTTTAAACTCACCCATAAAGAATAGTTCCAGAGAGGAACATCCTCACTTTCTCTGGGATGAAAACCAATGCACAGAATTTATCTACTTTTTTTCTAATAAAGATTTTGTTTTCTTGCATATTCTGTATAAAATATCTGTATCTGTCTTATGTGCACGCTTTATACACCTGCCTTGTCAGGTTTTCATTTAACCGGGAAGCAATGAAAACTAAATGATCACACTTCCTTTTCCACGACATCATGCATATCTAATTCTGAGGGTAGTATGAAATCCAATGCTAATCCTATTAAAATGTTCATGTTATGACTCAGAAAGTGAATGTGGCTTGCGGTGGACCTTTTTTTTGACAAATACATTGTTTCATTAAATGAAGCAAGTGATATGTTTACTCAGTTCAGATCTACTGTGGGAATTAAATCTAATCAATAAGATTTTTTAAATTGAAAATATTTATTTTGCAAGGTTAAAGACAAACTAGTGATGTATTTGGGTCCATTTTTAAAAGTGTTTTTCAAAGAAAAGGTAAGGACAGGAGAAATTTTGTAACACAGTAGTCATCATACAAAAGGATGGGCAGACTATTCTTGATTAAACTTTTGAATGATCTCAGAAACAATATTGCCTGTAATTTTTCCTTCTCCGTATAGCAGGTGAGTTTTTGAATATTTTGGAAGTGAACTGATATGATTTATGAGGGTTATTGTTTAATTGTCATCATCTGGCAGTTCTTGAGATTTATTAGAAAGTTTAGGAATTATGTGGGAATTATTTAGATTCCAGAAAGCATGTTCGGATCACAGGCCCTCGTGCTAGACAGTACCTTAATTTTATATGCTGTGGATAAAGCATAAAGACCTCTGTCTTCAAGACCTTTGTCTAAATTAGGACTTCTTATCTTTTTTCCTTGCTTATTAAAGCTGTATGAAGAAGTGGGCTAAGAGAATCCAACTCTAATTAGAAGCAGCAAACAAAACGGGTGAGGTCAGCTATAGTGAGAGGCATTATGTACTGCAGTAGGCAGCCAGGAGGGAAGTGAGGAGGAAATACTTGGCACCCCAAAGTATGTTTCAGGTATGTGGTGTCATATTATACGCCATAGCATAAACAGCATAAATATTGTAACTGAACTAAAACTGCAATGTTTTCCATAAACCACTGAGAAACCATCCCATATATGAGCTTACAGGGGCCGTAGTTTGGCAAATAGTTCCTCTGCAGGTAGTTTAGAGGGAAGAACTAAGCGTGTTAAGCTGCAGTTTATGTTTTAAGATATCTCTTTATTGTACTCTTCTTCTGTGATCTCTGTGTGAGCCAAAGACTAGATTGATCATAATGTTAAAGTGCAGAATCTAGTTCCCTTAATGAGGGAGTAAGCTTCAACTGAGCAGCACCAGTGCGCCCAGGGCAGGGTAAGCCCAGAGTCTTGTGATGCTTAAACATTATTTTGTCAGCTTATGGTGGATTTGCATCTAGAAAGATTCAGGATGGCTGTTAACATAACTGCTTGTAATAATAGGGTTACTGAAGCATGGAAAGAGTTTGCCCATCAAGACTTAGTTATCTCCTTTGCAAGAGAATTTAAGGTCTGGCTACAAAAAAATTAATCAGGAATGACAAAGATATAGGTCATCTTGCATTGTGCCAGAGAACTCAGTGACCTCTTAAAGTCCCTCTCAGCTTTATGTTCCTATGATTCTATGAAGATTTGAAAATAAATACAATAAAAGCTTTGAGATGCTCACAGACCGCAGTAAAAGAGCCATATAATGTTTTGAGTAGATGACACCAATGCTGTCTTCCTGGGACTTCTGCCAGGTAAGTGATTTTGAGCTGCAGCTTTTCTGAACTTGTACTACTGATTCTCTCAATTTATTTCCAGTGAAGCCTTTATTCCTAAATCCATATAAATAAATTAGGTGTCTGAACAGAAGGGAACACTTTCTGATGGTTAGGAAATTGATTAATATGCAATAAATGCTATAAAATGTAAATACCTCTACAAAGAACATTTCTTTGATTTAGTCCATTTCCTTTTTGACCCTTGGAGAGCTCTTTCAACTCTGATCGCTGTGCAGGTCATCTGATGAGTAACATGCATGTGCAGATCTCAGAGGTTTCTACGAGTCTTTTCCACCTTTCAAGCCTTTTAATATTGCCAATGGAAAAGGGCAAGTTTTCAGTGGTCAAAGGCTAATGTTGCTATAAATTTTAGAGGTGAAATCCAGTCAATAGTGTTAATTGCTACAACATAATTTAGTTATGACAGTATGCATAAAATTGAAAATTACCTTAAAAAGTACCTCAGAACATAAACATAATATACATTCAGAAGTTAGGTATGCTATATGTGAGATTATTTGATACCCTAATAATATCCCTTGTTTGTATAACAACACTATAGACCCTAATTAATTTATCACCATCTCTTTTTTTCTAAAAAGATTTTTTTCCACAACAGCGAAGCAATAGCACCATCTAGAAGAAGTATACTTTCAGCTATGTGTTCGTCTTTTCATCTTTTTCCTCTTTCTTTCCTACCTCATTTAAGACAGCCCTAATGTGCTTGTCAGACTCCTAATTTGGTCAAATTTGGGTAGACTTTTATTACTTTTATAATTTGTATAAGGTATTAGAAATTTATCTTTAATTTATAATCTTTTATTTAAAATAAAGTCTCTATAAAACTTTTCAGTTAAATAGTTGTAATAAAGAATTAATTAGCAGAATTTTTCCTTTGTATCAGACTGAGAAGTGGCTGAACCATTCATTTTTCCAAAATATGAAAATAGAATCAGATACTTGGCAGAAAAAGCCTACACAAATGGATAAAGCTTACAGAAGTATAAGAAACTGTGAATGAACCTTAAAATTGAAAATGCTGAAAAACTTGAGATAAGCCTTTATACACCATCCAGGTGCTCATATCACTAGCACTTGACCAATATTAGCATGTCACATGACAATAGTATCGCTCGCAAAGAGTTCTGTCTCATATAATACCATGATAATGCTGATAAAATTTTCTCCCACAAAGAAGATGATGACAAAATTTTATCTGTGGTCAGAGAATATTTACTCACGTTTGCAGTACCTCAGAAGCAAGATTTGCTGATCCTGGATCAGTGAATGGCCAACTCATTGCATGGTGAAACTCATTCTCTGAGCAGAGAACGAATGGTTGACCATCCCTGTTAGGGTATCTCTGCTGGTAATGTAAATTCCGGAGCCAAATTCAGTAGTGCTCTTGGTACGGGTATTTATACTTTACATTTGGAGTTGCAGTCTCTTATTCTGCAGCTGATCCTACCTGACACCTGAGATGAAGAATCCTCATGGACTGTCCAAGCCAGGTTTTTTGCTGCAGCAATTTGTCTGACTAACATAATTTGAGTATTTGTCTTGAGTATGAAATGGAATTCTTTGCTTTGGTATTTCTAGCTTGCAAACATATTGTATTTTTGAAAGGCTAGGATTTTTTCAGCACAGCTTTTGAAGGAAGAGGGTTGTTTAGGGGTTTATTTGTAATTAAAACATAATGATTTGTTGAATTGAAACCTCAGCAATTGTGGCAGAGTTAGTTACTTATGTCCAGCACTAGATTGTCCAGGAAAAGTAAGTAAAACAAAGGGCCCCGGTAACATCTTGATAATTACTTAGGATACGACACCCCTACATTAAATCTGTAGTCTGAATCAGGAAAAAAAAAAACTTGAACTGAGATTTCTCAGATTCTAAATTAAGGTTTCCTGTCCAACTGTTTAAAACTGTGTTAGAGAAGACAAGGTCAGAGACAAACCTTGTAGCTGGAAAAAAAGGGAACTATTTCTTCTGTCCTTTGCTTCATAGAGATGGTAAAACCTTTTATCAGTTTCTTAACCTTTATCAGATGCACTTACAGGCTAGACCTGTAACCTACAACAGACTTTTGATTTCTTTTTTTTTTTTTTACTAGAAGACTAAGCCTGTTTTCTGTGTCTTCATTCCCAAAATTTGAATTGATCTTCTCATTTCCCTGGGCCCTGGCCATAAAGTGGTAATTGAATTAGACATTATAGGGAAAGTCAAGCATCATGGCAAGGCAAGGACAAGCCGAGCGTCATTCTTGTCAAAAATATATGCCTTTTAAATCTTCTTGCATAAGCTGGAATTTTCCCCACATGGGAAGTTTTGTGGTGCCACTTGTTGCATTACTGCAGTTTCAACTATGAGGTGAGACAAGGCATAAGTAATAAGGCAGATCTATTTGTGCCAAGGAGCTTTGTGCATAGATACCTGAGCTAGCCCCAAGCAGTGCTGCTACAATCATGTGGCGCACACAGAGAGTCCTGTTCTAGAAAATAAAACACGTTTCCCAAAGGGCATTGTAGCTCAAGCTTCTTCAGGCCATGGTGATTATCCTGTTGGAGATTCCAACAGGATTCGGCGGCAAGTGGGATCAGCGCTAGTTTGTGAGCAGCCATGCTATGGCACACTGCAGATATACCTCCTGAGACACTCCATCGGATCCGCCGAACGGCAGACTGCAAAACTGTGATAGAAACCAAACTGCCTAAACCTCATGTTTCTTCACATGCGGAATGTCTTCTTTGAGTATAACCTAAACTTTGGACAACTTGGAGAACTCCACAGCTCCAGGTAAGAAGAGTTTTGGACAATTGTCCAGGTGGCAATTGTCATAACTGCACAACTGAGGTCTGGCATCTTATGCATTATGAAAATTTTGAAAAGACCTACTATGTACCAGTTATTTTCCTACTCAGCACAATTTGGAAGAGAATCAATATGAGAAATGGAACAGCCTAACCAGGAAATACAGTTTATGATCTTTCTAACTTTTTATTCCTTTTTTTTTTTAATCAATTTATAAATAGCAGGAACAGGACATATGCCTTTGATATATTCCAGCTTACATTTAAAATGTATTAAATGTAAATGGTTTAGTCTTTTTTTCTGTTTATTTCACACACTAAGTACAAAGAAGCAGGACATTAGTATTTAGTGTTCTTTTAATTAAAATAGCAGTTTACGCTAAGCTCTGGGATTAATTACTTTTTGAACTGCTTCTCTGCTTTCCTAATAATGTTTGGCAGTTTTAAAATAGAATAGCTGAACTTCAGGCTATACATATTAGCAAGTGGATGCAGAATACACTGAGTGAGCTGAACTGTAATTTAAACAACTGTCGTGTGCAAGAGCATATTATTCGTTTAACCATGTAGACCTCTGAAAATTTGCATATGTGCACTGTGAATGACAGGTCATTAAAAGACGGAAAACAAAGCTAATTTTGATATTATAGACCTCATCACTAAATTTTGTCCTAGCTATGACTTTAAAGACAGCTGATTATTTTTGCGTGAGCCCACCCCTTGGAAAGAAATAGTTTGCATTTTACAGGAAATGTGTACTAAGATATGCTGAGTTTTAACACATTTTTCTCAACTATGAGAAGTGTTACAGAACTTACAAGAAAGGATATACATTTTACATTAAAAATTGAGAAAAGTTTTCACCTGGTAACAACTGATGTAAATGATAGTCAAGGCAGGACTCTGTGTTTATAATTATCTTATTGCAGAAATTACAACCTTAATATCTACTAACACTGTCCCAAATGGTAATACAATCATTTTGCCTCATTTAGAATATTTTGATGCCAGTCTCCTAATTTAACACCCCCGTCTATGTAGAACAAGAAAAACACTCCAGGTAACTTCAGGCATTAATAAAGCAGGGCCGTACATAAAGCAACCGACTTCTGGAAAAGTAGAAAGACCCAAGTGAGGACAGACCCACATCTGTCAGTGTGTCCTGAGTCATTACAGACAGGGTCTGGCTCTGTGACCCACATGCGACACTGTGGTGGTTTGGCTCCTGCAGACAACTAAGCCCCACACAGATGCTCCCTCACTCCCCTGCAATGGGATAGGAAGAGAATTGGAAAGGTAGAAGTGAGAAAAGTTGTGGGCTGAGAAAAAGACAGTTTAATAGGTAAAAACGCAGACAAGCAAAGCAAAACAAGAGATTCATTCCCCACTTCCCATGGGCAGGCAGATGTTCAGCCATCGCCAGGACAGCCAGGCTCCGTCACGTGTAATGATGACTTGGGAAGACAAACACCATTACTCTGAATATCCCCCAGTTTCCTCTTTCATCTTCCATGTGATTTTTATTGCTGAGCATGATGTCATTTGGTCTGGAATATCCCTTTGGTTAGTCAGGGCCAGCTGTCCCAGATGTGTTCCCTTCCGGCTTCTTGTGCACCCCCACAGCCCACTCGCTGGTGGGGTGCTGTGAAGAGCAGAAAAGGCCTTGACTCCGTCCAAGCTCGGCTCAGCAGCAATGAAAGCATCCCAGTGTTATCAACACTGTTTAGGTCACAAATTCAAAGCACAGACTGAAACAGCTGCTGTGAAGAGAATCATCTCTATTTCACCCCAAACCAGTACAGATACACAGGCAACAGACTCTTCTAGACATTCGGGGTGCTAAGGAACACTTGTTCTGCCCAGGTCAACTGTCCCCGTTTTGGGGACACTAGCCCAATTTCACACTCACTGCCCAAAATTCACACTGGAATTTGCTTGTATAGCTGAGAACCTCGGTGTGATTCTCTTTTCACTCATGCTCACTGTGTTTAAAACTCAAACACCTTCTGGAGGGTGTGAGCTGGGTGGTATGATCCTGAATGAATCCTGCATGGATTGGTTGTCTCTGAGTACTTCTGTCACGTGAATGCAGGTCCTCTATCTGATACTTAATAGTGGAGCTTCCTGGAATTTTAAGTATTTGTAATGAAGCAGTTTTACAAGAGAAGGCTTAAGTGTAGAAGATTATCCATTAACATCCAAGTATATCCATTAGGAGTATGTCATGCTTGCCTTCCCAAAAGTAATCTCTCCATCCCCTGCCAGCCTTCCCTTTTCTCCCCACCTCAACATTAAGAATGGGACAACACAATGGAAGTCTAAATTATGTGTTAATCTAGAAACTAGTAATTAAAATGAGACTTCATTTGGACTGATAAATTTGTATCCAACATCTTCCATGAAATTTTGTTGATTTACACCTGCTGACCAAGCTAGGCTTCTGCTTCTAATTCAATGTTCCCGTATAACTCTTCCTCTTTTCCTGTCATCTCAATATAGCTTTCAGTACATCATTTATTTACTTGTAGCTTTGCTGTGTGTGCTACATATATAACTCGTGTACTAGATATAGCAAAGTTGCTGACTTGGCAGTTAGCAAATTGCAGGCAGCATTCAAAGTCCCTTTCTTTAAGGGATTATAAATAACTGCCCTTTTTGAACCAGGTCTACAGTAATGAATATTTTCATGGTATCTAACAATAACTAAATTGAGTCCAAAATGTGTGACCTGCCACTGCCTCTCTTACTCTCTCACAAGGATGAAAAATTTGGTTAGACAGCACAATTCATGCTCTTCTTTCCGCAGCATGGTATTACAAACATTCCGTTGAAATAATAAAGACAACTTACCCTGCCTCCCTAGTGAAAAAAAGAGTATTTGTCTTAAAATGTAAATTAACTCCTATTAACAATCCCCTGGAAAAATGCATTTAATCACAGTGTTCCACTGGAACACTAATGAAATAAAAATGAATTGAACCTTCCAATTAATCGTTTTAAAATTCTATTCTATTAGGTAGGAGAAATGGTGCTGTTTTGCCTTAATAAGGAGGTAATTTGTTTTGTCAATGCCAAAGAGAATATTTAATGAGATTCAGGAAAACATGCAAAGATCTTTATAAGTAAATTGAACTTTGCCTCAAGATGCAATGAAGAACAAGTACACACAGTCCCTACATATGTCACATTATTTTTAAACACAGTTTTCAGGTGGGACTCCCATTTGGTATTTGGATATATTTTTCCTAAATACAACTACAGGAAAAAGAGTGCGGGGAAAGCTGCAGTGACATGGCTCATAGGAGAGTGCAGATGAATCACTAAGTGTTAACGATGTCACCAGAACACAGCTATACAGTCTACTTTATCTGCATGTTGTGCTGAGGTCCCAATGACATCAATCTTTAGGCTATAATTTATTACCACAATGGTTATAGCTGCCTTATTTCCAGACACTTTCTATTCACACACAGCAGACCAATAGGCAAATGGATGCTCTGTTATCATATCTGCATATAATTAGTTAAAGATGATACAGGAGGAATTCTCCATTCCCCCACGACTCAAAAGGGAAAGTTCTCCTTCAGAAGAGCAAGAGGAGCGAGGCCTGGAATTGTTCCTGCAGTTCAGCAGCAGCTTCTCCTGGCTGTGGGCACTCGAGTCCTCCTATGGAGTGTGCAGTCACTTGATTTTGTGAGAAATCTATCCTACAACTTACATTTCACTCCTCCAAGTTGGAGCCTTGCAGTTTTATCAGATGCTTTTATTTTGGATTAACATTTTCCATAGCTGGCATTCTTTGCCCCCCACCCCTTTTTTTTTTTAGGATTGAGTAAAAATATTGCAAGGACTCCTTTTAATTCCAGAAATGAATGCTCTGACTTGCATGAGTGTTCATACTTACATTGGCATAGTTTGAAAAAGATTAGGTTAGAAACCTCAAAGTTTCATTAAACAAGATAACTCAGTGCTATTTTAAATGCCTAATACCAAAATTCTGCATATACATATTTATGTATATACATAACATTTGATTTTAAGAAGATTTTAAAATCTGGAATATAGTTTAGGATGTCAAAGTGAAAAACCACCTAGATATTTCACGTTTGAAAAATTCACGAACTTTTGTTTGTGTAAACTTGTATCACAAAGGAGCATATGTTCCCATCCAAGGGATTGCTTTCAGGGTTTGAAAATGGGTGGGTATATCAGCATTTTGAGCCATTCCTATCATTGTTTTGAATCCTTTGATATCATGTTGTTCTTGAATCTAACATAGTGTTTCTTAGTATTAAATAGTAGGTTTAATAATATAGTAATTATGGCAGGACCATTAATATATAATGTATTTCTAATTTATTATTTCATAATAAATATCATATAGTTTTGATTCTTTCATGCATTTGCCCGACATAACATTCTGCTGAAAACGGTCTTGGATTTGGTTTTGCAATAGATCTTAATTTATTACACTGATTATTGACTTTGTGGTGATATTAGGATTAACACTGATATAAAGATGTGACTCCTCCATCTCAGATGGAGGCCAATCAGTGTTATGTGGTACCCAAATTTAGTAACACTTTCTTACTGTAATATTAATGATTTGGATTAGATCAAACTAGGTAAAAGATATTTTGACTTTCACACAACATGCCCATTTTATGGAGACTAGCTGGAAGCTATTATTTAGAAAAAATGTAAGTAATTTTTAAATGAGTTTTCATTTTTTGGTAAATTATAGAAGTTTTGTAAGGAGTACATTAGCTATTTTAAAATTAATTTTAGCTTCTGTCATTTTGGATTTGAATTTTCAATTCAGCATATTCCCATGCTTTATCTTCCACAGTTGCCTTCAAATCCTTAGCCTGTGATTGATGATTCAGAGTATAATCTTGAGAAAGGTTTGCCATGAGATTCACATACTCTTTGAGTTGTTTCTTTGAAAACTGATTATTTATTATTTTTTATTGTTCATTTTCTTTTTTTTTTTTCTTTTTTAGCATTAGTTATTTTGGCTACAGAGTAGTGATACTGGATGAGTTGAAAAGGATAAAATATTTTCAAATATTCCTGCTTAACAGCTTCTAGATTTTGCCAATAATAAGCATGGAATTTCTTGAGCTCTTTCGGATAGCAGTGTGTTTATGTTTAATTCATAAACCAAATCACCAACGTGTGATTTAAAGGAAAAAAAAAAAACCAACATATTCTGTACTAAAAAATTCCCTTAGGAATGACCCTTATTCTTGAAATGATAAAATAAAGGGTTCTTGAAAGCCGTATTTCAAGAGCAAAATATACCTTGGCCAAAAATTTGAATCCTGGCTAGCAGTTTTGACAGTATCACTTGCCCCAGAGAAGATAGTTGGCAGCAGCTTTTTAGGTCAGTAGTCTCCAAATTTTTTGATCAGTAAAAGATACTTGTTCCTGCAACCCCAATATAAGCATGTTTATTTATTTATAAATTACATACACGTACCACTGCACTAATGTACATTGTAAAACATATACAAAAATACAACTTAAAAAGGATGAAATAAAGATGAAATAAACACTATTTTTCGAAATTATTTTTTTTATTAATGGCATAAAAACTATTTTCTTCCCAAACCCCAATATGTTGTGCATCCCGTGAGGGCACAGTCTTCCCCCATTTTGGAGACCACTGTTCTTGATAAAGCAAAGAAAGTAGTACAGTGAGCAATCTTGCCAATTCCTGTGTTGCGTAACAAATATTTTTAAACTAATTCTATTTCATTCAGAGTGAGACTAATCAAACGAGGGAAGGAAAAAAAAAAAAGCATCCTGTGGAGAGAAGTCTGTTATCTCACTGCAATCGGGGGGTGTTGTGTAAATCCAAATTGCACTTAGGAAATGCTAGGCTAATTATGAGTAATTCTCCATATGCAAAGTATAAATTGTTCTTCTTTCCATGTTTAAACTGCTTATTTCTCATATGTAAGTATCATCACCCAGACTGGCTTGTAGAAGGGAAACACTTCAGTTTCCAAGAGAAGTGTATGAGCAGAGGGTTTCTAACCCTGTTGTGATCAGGAGAGCCTTTGCTGGAAGGGTGCACAGCCAGAGTCCTCCTCTGCTTTCAGGAGAGAGGTCTGCAAATGACCGGAAAAGGGATAATGAGAGAAGAGATTTATTTTAAGGCACCTAAAGGTGCCATTATCCTACCTCGGCAGAGGATGTAAGTATTATGCCTCTTGGTAGGTGGTTCATCACGCAAAGAATGGAGATTATTTCAGTTGTTCTTGTTTCAACTGTGTTCCAGTTGAAAGAAATACTGGATAAGTCCACATTAAAAAGTAACTTGGTGCAAAAGGAGCTTATCTGAAAGGTGAAATGGGTGGTACGGGGATCTCCGTGCCTTCTCTACAACTGTTTTCAGAGGTATTTATTTAGCATTAGTTTTGCTGAGTTCCTGTGGACTGCATGCCCTTTGAAAGTCGGAAAATGGGCCCTGCTCCTGAAACACATCTCTCAGCTCTTTCATCGGTAAGTAAAACAGCTCACACACGCAAAGACTGCTCCTATTTGCAATCCAAATCACAGCAAGTGGGGGCAATGCGGAGATTCGCTTCAAAACCACACTCCTAATGTGAACTAAAACACGAACGTAGATGTGCTGAGCAGCTCGGTGATTCATTTCAGCGCTTCCAAATGTCACACTGTGTATAGCTGTATTACTCTGAACTTGTAGTTAGTGTTCTAGCAACAAAAAAAACCATTCACAAAGAAATTGTGACAAAAAGTGCATCTGCTATTACATACGTCAGCACAGAATTCACACTGTTTTTAGAGGAAGTGTAGAGAAGTGCAATATCACTCTCTTATTTCTTCTTTCCCACCCTCAGATGGGTAGATTGCTTTCCATAAATCAGGAAGCCAATGTCTCCTCCATTTCATTTGCCATTTCTTGCAGTTCAAGGAGTATTTCTGTAGGAATGGGGGAGTAACTTATGGCTACTTTGAATCCTTTGAGTCTTTTATCTACACAAAGAGGAATTAGTTCACTTAGTTATTAAGGGGCGTAGTTAGGACAGCAGTCAATGGCAGAGCAGGGATAGGACAGGACTGTCCAAAATGGCTGAGAAAAGGTATAAATGCTGCACACATTTTGTTTTCACCAGAGAGATCTTAATGGAGAAAGGCACAGGGGCAATTTACTTAGGATGCCTCCAGGTTGGGGAATTTTTAACTGAGACTGAATAATTTTCCGTTTTAACAAAGACTGAATAATTTCCTCTGGTTTGAGGAGAAAATAATTCAGACGTATTGTCTAATTCTATGATATGTTACAAATGAAAGCAAGCTAATTCAATCCTGAATATTAAGGAGCTCCTTTTTCTCACTAACCATAAAAATGAAACTGTTCCCCTCCTCCAAGCTGCATTGTCCCCCATTGCTTACAAAATCACAGAATCAGAGCAGTGGAGGTGGAAAGGGACCTCTGGAGGTTGTCTAGTCCAACATCCCCGCTCAGCTGGGGCCACCTACAGCCAGTAGTCCAGGACTTCTTCTATTTGTCATGTAAACACATAGATTAACCACAGAAGGGGTAAAACAAGGCACAATTTTTTTTCTTTTCTTGTGATTTGAAACACCAGCATAACAGTTCAGAGGCAAAGGCTTTTCTTCTGTCTATTAAAGTGTCCAGTCTTTCACCTAGCTCTCAATAGGAGGCTGTATACTCCTCTTCCTGACGAAACTTAGAAATATTTTTATCCTTGTTTGTCTTTTTTTCATTTTGTAATCTGAAACCAAAAAAGTTCCATAGTCTTGACCTGGTCTCAGATGGTTGGTCTCCTTTCTGTCATGTTAACCATCCTCAGGCTGATCAGTGTCTTAGGTTAGCCTCAAGATGTTAGACCACAGGAAGGAAGTGCTTCATATCTTGTTGAGTAAAACACTCTGGGTTCAAAGAAACTCCCATTAAAATCAATAGAAAAACTCTGCTGTGAAAGTGAGAGAGGCTGACAGAATGTGCTGTAATGTTGTAATGTTGTAATGTAATGGGTGGTTTAAAACTACAAAGAATAATGTTGTATGTACTGAATCAAGGAGCATAATTGTGTTTGGTTTTCTTGCATATTATTAAAAATAAAATTTCACCTGACATCCAATAAAGAACTAATAAAAGTGCATTTCTAATCTAAAAGTGTAGCTGTCATTCCATGTAATAAAATAAGGAAATATTCTTACTCTAAGGAAAATGTAAAACTTTAAAAAAACTTAAACCCATTTAAAAATCAATAGGATTGTTACCAAGTAAAATCCAAAAGATTTCAAACAAGACTAAGATGCAGGTTGAGACAATTTTTTGAGGTCACTATTCTTCTCCAATATTCTTTTTTTATCATTTCATGTTTTATTTAATGTGAATTCCTTTCTCACTTTTTTACTTTACTGCCTAGTAGGAATGTAAGGGTATGGTTATGGGCTAATTAAGACTGCGATAAATGCATGGTAAGTATATAAATATTTATCCATGCAAAACCAGGGTAGGAAAAGGTCCACGCTGCCTCATGAGCCGCTACCTTTACAGAAAGAGTATTTACCAAAACTCGCATAAACAGATTTTGCACAAAATGAGACATAAAGCAAAAAAAGGTGGTGGTGAAGACTTTAATAGTTGTATGAAGTTCAAAACTTCAAACTGTCTGCAAGAGGGAGATCTGTTGAGGCAGTAGGTGATGTTGACCAGCCTCTAACTTACAAATCCTACATGCTTGCTTACAAACACACAAGAACAAGATTTTAGCACCCAGCTAGATCCTGAGATATCCCCTTCAGGTCTCATTAGCAAACCATGCAATGGCCACTGTGGCCATTCCTCAGCTATTTTGTGGATTCCTCACTCCACAAAGATGGTGACTGGTTATATTTTGGCATATTTTAAACATACCTGGTGTGTGCCACAGGCTCTTTACCAGTACTGTTGCAACGGTGTCCTTAAAATTAAAAGTGCCAATCAAAAGAGCTCTAAGATCTTTAAAGATAAAAACACTCTATTTCAAAAAAGGGGGAAATGTTGAAGCTTGCTGTTATATGATGTGACAAAGCACATTTTACCAGAACAGCAAAATCAGCTGTTTTGTGCCTACTTGTTCTATAACCTTTTTTTTTAAGTAACTATAACTTGAAACTTAGCCATATGGATGGCTGCATCATCCTGCAGAAGAAACATCTGACTGACTAGAAACACTCTTATGACTGTTTTCAACATTATCCTTTTCCAGTTACTCTACTGTTGCTTGACTAAGACAGACTGCACATCTGTATTTAGAAGCTCATCCTGCAGATAAATCAGGTGGCTTTCAATTACTACACAAATAAAGTTCTTTTACTTGAGGTGGGAAAGAATAGGGAAGGTTGGAGAAAGTGCTGAGAGGGTTAGAAAGCAGAGTAGAACAGTCTATTAAGATTAACAGCTTCAGACTTCATGTTGCTAATGGCAAGACAGATTACACAAAACATAGGCGAATCCTTTCATGAAGTCTTATATCTTCTGTGTTCCTTATTATAAGGAGCTTACTGCAGAGCCATGTAGCTGAATTCTGGGCCCTTCTCAGCCAGCAAGAGTTTTAAATACTCAAAGTCAGGCTGGCTGGGGTGATGGCTGGCTGGTTGAATGGATGAATTCTTCTAGCCGAGATCACCTCAGACTTATCCTAATGTGCATGCTGCTGTTATCGTCTGCAACGGTAAGCATCAAGGGCAGATATATTCTTGAATTCAGAGTACAGAACAGACTATCCACAGGCTGAAAAAAGAAAAGAAAATGAAAGAAGAAAAGAAAATGAAAGAAGAAAAGAAAAGAAAAGCCAGTCGAGGCTTCCTATTACTCACTTCTGGAAGAGCAGTTGCGCTGCTCAGCGCTGCTGCAAAGGGAGTAAAGGTACCCGCCTCACTGAAAAGCTGCCCTAAAGACAACAGGTCGCCTGACCGCGTTAGTACTGCCCACCAGGCAACCGGCAGACCCCGGGCTGGGGGACCGGTCCCCGTCGGGCAGCCCGGCTCCGCG
>NW_010392589.1:0-29190 GCF_000710305.1 Buceros rhinoceros silvestris
TTATTTGCCTCGGCCCTCGACCCTTAACACCTACAATAAAAGAAATGGGAGTGGCAGGAGGAGGAATCATAGGAATATGTACAATAACCAGAACCTTTCTAATTTCATCTCTCTTAATTCATGTGAGGGCAGTTTCAGCTGTGAGTCAGTCAAAGTCTCTACCTGTCTCTGGTCTACTCTTTGAGAAGTATTCTAGACAAGTTTGCAGTAAGGTAGCAACATGTCTTAAGCTCTGCTTAAGTGTATTAAATGACTATATCTGTCAGCAAATTCACACTTGCTTTAGACTTACATTAAGGGTAAGTTGTTAGACTATTTATAATACTGGTTTTGGTAAACTCAGTATTTTAGTGACAAGGTAAAAATGAATTAATCTAGACATTAGTGGAGGAAAGTTCTTATTAACTTACATTAATTCAAATTTAACAACTACTGTTGTGGCTAAGGTTGCAGATAACTTAAGACATGCTCTAAGTTTGGATTTATCTCTTTTTTATTTGATCACTTGTTTGTTTTGGAGATACTAAGTTCGTTATGCTAAAACTGCTTCCTAGTCTTATTCTGTATGACCAGAGAAGCTATGTATCAGAGTTGTAATGGAGAAAATTCTACTGTATATGCATAGATAAAAGTAGGAAATGATTTGATTTCTCTTGGTAATAACAAATTCTGGAAGCCCCTAACAAGAAAATGGAATTGGTGTGCTTATAACTGATGGAGTGGGAATAAAGCATCATTTCCTACAGCAAACTCAATTACTAATGGACAAAAGATGAATGCATCTTGCAAATCTATTCAGAAGCAAGCCACTTTAAAGGATTTAAAGTTGAAAAACTAAAATAACAAGTGCCTGAAGTTTTTTACTTCCTAGATTAACATTTGCAAGATGCAAGATTATTAAGAGAATGGAATTTGTAAAATTGTAAAAGTCAAAACATGTTATGAAAGACATTTATTTTGCAGATCACTGGTCAACACATAAATTGCTTACTGCAGGCCATGTTCAGATGGAAGTTCTGTAAATTGAACAGAAAGTGGAGCTGCACACAAAACTAAGTAACATCACAAAGCCTAGGAATAACACATAACATTTCCTCTTTAGTTTTACAAGGACAAAAAAAAAAAGAGTGATTAGAATTTCAGGAACAAATGTAAGAGTGTAGAAACTATATTTCCAGAAAAGAAAAGAAAAACATCATAAATATACAGTAATACAGAAGTTATCATACACCCTCAGTAGCTGATGTGGTGGTATCTTAAAATTGGAGGAAATGAGTTGTGGATAAGGAGATAACAACAAGGTCAAATGCTTTTTCAGGAAAAAAAAAAAGTACCTTATTTTCTTTCTGCATATGGTTAATGAGTAAGAGAGAGTTTGAAACCTGAACATAGCTTAAGTGTAACTGAAAAACAAATAGTAAGTTATATGAAACAGCAACTGAACATCCAAATACTGCTTTAGGAATGTGACAAATTCTTCAGTAAGTACTGTGTTCAACCCCTGGCAGTAACTGTGAACATCAAGTGTTATTACTTCTAGAAGCAGACAATGTCTGCAAAAATTAATGCCATTATCTTCAGAAAGTGCAGTTAGTTAGAAGAGACTGAGCTGAAATCTAAAATCACTGAACAGAATTAGTTCTGTTCCAATGCAAACCAGACCAACTTCCTCTGAGTAATTTCTTCTGTTTCTACTTTTGTTTCCAGGAAATTAGTGCCAGTAAACTGCCCATCACGGGTCTTTAAATGTCATTCCATAGAATGATTTTATAATATTTACTTAAATTCCTGTTTTTATACTTGACCTCCTGCCCTATCAATATAGGTCAAGTGTAATTCTTTTTCCAAATTTTTATTGATGATAATGAAATTGAACCAGAATCCCTGGTAGCCCGAATCCCAAATACAGTGAAGGCAGATCAAATTTCAGTCATTATAGATTTGTATACTGTGCCAAATTTAACAATTTCACCTCTGATATATATTCAACTTTGCAATTTGTCATACATAGCTCTTTCAATCTACTATAGGATACTAGGTCGTCCAAAAAAAATCAATATTACTAATCATAGATTATATATTCTCTTGATGTTAAAACCATGAATGTATAAGCTAAGATCAAAGAGTTTCCATATATGTGACGTACTGACAAAGCTCTCTGTTAGATCTGAAGCAGTGACAACATATCAGTTATCACCTGTACTTGATAGTTTATAATCTGTATTCAATAGTCAAATTGTTGGAAAATCTAACAGGTTTAGGTAATAAAGTTCTCTTTGTAGAACTAGTGACAAACTTTTCAAGACAGACCACTACTTGTTGGGTGATGACTGTCTGGAAAGCAGCTTTGCATAAAGGGACCTGGGGATCCTGTTTGACATCAAGTTGAACAAGAGCTAGTAATGTGCCCTTGCAACAACAACAACAAAAAAAGAAAATAAAAAAGGTGAATGTTATCCTGGGCTCTGTTAGGCAAAGTATTGCCAAGAGGTCAAAGGAGGTGGTCTTTCCACTTTATTCAGCACTGGTGGGGCCATACCCAGGTTGTGGAGTCTTTATTCTTGGTTATATTATAAAAAACACCTGGACATTATCCTTATCATCATGCTCTAGATGGCCTTGTCTGTGGCCATCTGAGTGGGACTGTGGCCCTTCGAACTTCAATCATTCTATCCTTCGATTTTGTGACCAGAAGATGATCAGCCTAAACTATGTTTTCAATTATATTCATAATTATATTCATATTATATTTCATAATGTGATACAAAATAAGACTACATGTGTTTTTACAAAAGAGAGATAGACTCCTCGTGCCTGTATTTTGTGCAATGGACAATCTACTCAAGATCACACTTGTGAAAAAGGCAAGAAAGTCCCCTGAGGAAACAACCAGGCTGTGCATGCTTGATGATAGAGACTGTGCATATTGGTTTATCATCATCAGTCTCTGGGACAGACATTTGCAGAGAGATTCAGAAGACCTTGTTGCTCTTGTTCATCCCTTTGCAGGCATTTATAGAGAATGACTGCAACTATGGACAATAAGAACATACTTTGTGAGCATATAATCAGTACAGAAAAAAAAAGTAAACTAAATACATACACTGTGAGCATGAATTCAAATTATACATAATAATTTTTGCAATGAAAATTTTAAGTCAGTACAAGACTGACTTATCCATTTTTCATCCTTTTAAGAAGTGTGTTTGAGGCAATAGAAGCTTAATTATTCTGTTGCACTAATTGCTATGTTTAGTGGGATGCTGTCCAGGTTTGAGTTAGAGAACTAACTCTGTTCAACGATTTTAGATTTCAGCTCAGTCTCTTCTAACTAACTGCACTTTCTGAAGATAATGGCACTAACTTTTGCAGACAGCGTCTGCTTCTAGAAGTGACAGCGCTTGATGTTTACAGTCACTGCCAGGGGTTGGGGTGCAGAAAGAAAGGCTCTTGCTGATACTTGCTCCTGTGCAGCCCAAGGTCACTGCTAAATCCTGTGTGCCACGGTGGGGGTGCAGTGAGTGAGAGGCTGCACCTGTGTGGAGGAGCAGGCAGGACAGGTGACCCTGAACTGACCAGCAAGGTGTTCCATCCCATAGACATCATATTGGTATAAAGCTGAGGGATCACAAGGGTCAAGCTCTCTTCTTCAATGGCTAGCATCCCAGGAGGACTCTGTCTGTTCTGCCTTTGATCCCAGTTTGTGCACTCCTGAATCCAGTTCTGGAATCCAGCTCCTGCATCTGTTTCCTGTCTGATGCTGAGCACAGCCTGGGACAACCCCCAGTCTTTCCTGCAGCATCAGTGGTCACGGTGACATAACTGCCATTAGGAGGGGGTGTGGGCGTTGGGTCCAGTATTGGATTTGTGTATATTTGCATTTATTTCATTTTATTTTTATTATTTTTATTAAAGCAGTTTTAGTTTCTTTCCCAATGCATAAGTCTTTCTCCCTTGTTCCCTTTCTCTTCCTCTTTGGGAAGGGAGGGGGGTTAATAGTGAACATCTGTCATTTGTCTAATGGCCAGCCAAGCCTTAACACTTGACAGATGATAAGCCCAAAGCTAGTAAACTCACCCAGAGTTTTAAAGTAGAATTGTGTCAATAAAAATGTGTAACAATTTTCTGACCCTTCCTCCCTTGGATTTTCATTAAAGCAATGTTACGAAAATACCCCGCAGACAATTATAAAAATAATACGGGTTTTATTAGGTTCCCTTAAACAAGTTCGAATGATGTCTGGTTAGGAAATTTTTACACAGAACAATACCTTACACGTAACTGACAACTTAAAACGAGGGAAAAACCGGTTTCGCAAGTAAATCAGCTCCCGATTTAAATCCGAATACCTTCTCTTTGCCAATGCAAATTGAGAACTATCTACCAACAATCTGGGAGACCATTCACAATAGCGTTATCTCCACTATCTAACAGAGGAATCTCTCTCTCACAGAAACGCAGTTTCTTACGAAAATATTGTGGTCGGCGTCCCAACTCCAATATTTCGTAGCCCCTGTTCTAACGTCTTAGAACAGAGCGAGATCCCTTTCTCTGCCTTAGCTTGTCTCCGAGAAGAGACAGCTTTCTGCTGCTTCTGCAGCTTGCGGCCTTCACGCCTTGTGCTTGTTACTCGTGCTTGTGCTGCTGGTGCTTGACTTCGCGCTGTCTCTTCGACAAGACTCCCGTTTATATAGTAGATAGACCTGCACTGTGGTCAATTATCAGAGATGGGATCTAAATGAGTTTTCGACAAAACTCAGACTTGCAGGCACCCTCTCCACAGGGGTCCAGAGCTCTGCCTTTGTGTGCAAGCACCTGTACAGAGGTAGCAGGAGAGCTCCTGGAGTCTGCCTGTCTGCTCCAACACAGGAAGGATAATTAAAACCCATCACAAGCAACTACATAATCCTTGAAAGAATCAAGTTATGATCTCCATGTTTTCTTAAGTCATGGCTTTTCACATCCTAAATGACTTTGAAGTTTCCAGTGATTCTGAATAAATTCACTTTCTGAAAAATATTTATATCATTATTGAGACAACACAGAGGAACTTAATAAGAGCTATTCGGCCTATGACTTAGTTAGAACTTACCTTGGATTTAGGCAGCTCTGTTCAAGGTCTTATTCTATGCTTTTCCTAAAACTTCCAAAGTTAAACAATGTTAGCAAAAGAGACTGAATTCCATCTCCCCTCCAACTTCATTCCACTAGTCCTGGTGCCTTATAATTCAGTTTTAAGAAATTTCTCTGGGGTTATACCTATGGTTTAAATCCCTTCAGAAACAGGGAACTAAACCAGAGAATGAGGTTTCTTGATTGGACTGAAACAGCCTAAATCTACCTTTTCTCTCCTTTTGTTTTTTTTCTAAATCAATATTAATGCAGTTACAGCATCAAGTATTCACCCTTGGTTACCTTCCTTGACAGAGAGACCTTCAAAACTCTAAAAATTTTGGCTACTTACATAGTTCAGCTTCCAGTGGCAGATGTCATACAGCATTCAGATCAAACAGGGAAGAGTTGTGATACTTCTCTAAACCACGACTATATTTCTGGATATGAGAAGTAAAGTAAAATAAAAATTAAGATAAATTTAGAAAATTGGCTATTGTTTCTTGTTTGGCAAGTAGGAATTTCTGCAATGTTCTATAAAAATTCTGCCAAGATTTTACTGGCAGAAGGAAGGGTTAGGCTCAAGTTAGATCAACTCCACCAAGAAATATGGGAAAATTTAATTAAATTTCCTGATACTCAGTGAGCTAATTTTCACCATTCACAAGTATAAGTTGTTTTGATTCATAGGATATGTTTTTATTAAGGGGTGAAATATCTATTAATATATACTAATAAGTAGGGAAATGTGTTAACATACCATATCCAGTTTCCTAGATAAAATACAGAGTGTAAGTAAGTAGTTTACAGCCCTTTCTTCCAAGACAATAAAAGTTTAGACAAGTTAGTTTCCTTCCTTTTCCATGAAGTACACTCATTTTACAGCTTCAGATTAAGTACTTCTAGAGAGCGAAGCCCAGTTTAACCAGATGCTGAATATTTGGTGCGACTGCTTCCTTCAGCCTCTCACACTTTGCATTCCTCACTTAACTACATGCTCCTTGCCTATCTAGCCATGTTTTGATATTTCTTGTTCTCTTTCAGGCTCTGATGCTCTGCATTAGCTACGTCACTCTTTGCTGGGTTCTCCCTCTTTCTGTTCCTCCCTCATGGTTTCTTGCTGCTTGTTCTTCCTTGGAAACACTTGGACACACTGGCTTTGCTAAGAGTCTCCGTTAGTTCAGCTCTCAGCAAGAATATATATGTATATATACTCTGTAATTAAAAACTTGCTTAGTTTTTAAGAATACAAGCAAAATGTCTGAAATGTCTTACATTTTTCCTCAACTGACAATTAATTCTTACCACTCAGAAGAAGATTCTTGAATATGGTTTTCTATCCTTACTAGCTTTCTAACTGGTTCACTATAATGGACTCTGTCGTCCCAATTTAGGATGAGCTTACTGTGCCCAGAATGAGTAAGCACAAACACCTGCACATTGCTTATTCACCAACTTTTATTCAAATGCTCCTTTTTTGCAGGCCGCTTTCCTCTACGGCAATCTTTGGAGGTAAGTCATGGCTGGTGTTTGTTAGGGGTTTATGAGCTTAAAGACTTAATGATTTAGTTCATCATGTCTCACTTTGATCTGAGTGCAGCACTGACTGAAAAAAACCCCATATGCAAATTATCAGTAATTTGTATTACAATTAGAAAGACATACTAGGTGGGGACACTCTTGATTTTCCTGTGAAGATGATGCAATTCAATGTTAATAGTCTGAATAAGTAAAGAAGTAAAATACATAATAATCACTACCCGGGGAAAAAAAAGGTGTAATTATGTGAGGCAACACTGCCATTGAAAATGATCTTGATAAGTTGAAGAAATAGTTCAAATCAATAAGTAGAAATTCTGTAAAATACAAAGAAATATATTTAAGAATGAGGGAACAAAAAGGGAAAATCATTAAATTCCTCATCACCAGCTAGGAGACTATTTCAGGAAATGTTCTGATGTTACAAATCACAAGACAATGAAGTGAAATAAATTGATGAATTTAGCACAGAGGAGAGCATCAAGGATTATAAAAATTTAGAAAATATGATCTGTAAGAAAGAGCTGAAGGAACTGTATTTGTTTAGTCTGGGACGGAAATTGAGAGGAAACAACGGTATTCAAATATATGAAACTGTAAAAATGAGACGGTGATAGATTGCTTTTCATATCCTCTGAGTGTAGAACAAGAAATAATCAATATAACATACAGCAAGGAAGGTTCAGATTTGATACTAGAAAACATAATTGCAAAAAATAACTACCACTGAACTTGTCAAGGAAGGTAGTGGAATTTCTTTAAAATTTAAAAGACGTCTTGGACGGTATACTTTTTCTTGCTTAAATGCAGTGTTACCTGTTCATTCAGAGATCACCTTTCATTCCTAAAACACCTGCATCTTAGATATATTTCTGTCTCTTAGTCTAGAGCATTATTATTTTGCTCATCTTTGTTAGATGTGAGCATTGCTGTGTCAAGAAATCAGTCAACAAAAATCGTTATAATAAAAAAATTATCCTAGAATCTAACAACAACCCAGGATCAGCCCAAGACCTGGCAAGTCATCCAAATAACATATTACTGACGTCTGAAGCACTTGTCACAGCCCCTTTCTTTGTGGTTCTCAGCCATATGAATATTTTGATAGATTATCTTTTCAGATTATTTTTAGGATTTTTTCTTGATTTAAATCAGTTATGCTACAAATCAGGGAAGTAGTGAAATGGATCAATGAAAAAAAAGCATAGAATTATTTTTTTATTCATTTACTGGCAAATCATTGCCTCCAGACTACATTTTGAATATGATTTTTGTGGAAAAAATTAGTTATTCATTAGGAAGGTACGAAAAACAGTTGAGTATTTGTAAGAGTACTGCAAAATATGTAGGATTAGCTTGCAACGATCATTGAGAAAGTAAGGAATTTATCACAGCAAGTGAAAGAATGAGGAAAGAAAGGCTTTATTTTCTGGGTTGGTTTGTTTGTTTTTCCCTCCTGAATTCTTTTCTGATTTGTGGCAACAGGCCACATTACACACATTTCTGTATTTCAATTTTCTTGATTGCAGTTCAGAAGGACGATATCTATTTTACATATATACAATTTACAGTGGCCACATGAAATTGTACTTTCTTACTCCAGCAAAAATAGCTCACCACCCCTCCGCTGTCCCCCGAAGCTCCAAACCAGATGTTGTTTGTCCACATTTGCAAAGCTCTTGCATTCAGCCGGATTCTACTTCTTCATCTGAATGTAATATTACTGCTGTTGAATGTGTTTAAAAACCTCCAGAACTGTAAAGAACTTTAAAACATCCTTAGTTAGACATATAGCTGTCTGGTTAAAAAAAAAAAAACAAAAACAAAGGAAATTACATGAACAACAGGCGTAGCAATCACTTCTGAATGTGTCTGACAAACTGCTCTGGGGCATTATCCTATTCTGCAAATGCATCAAGTATGAATTAGTTAGTTCAGTTTATGAGGCTGTCCTTCAAGATCAGAAGAGGAGCAGGTCGGAAAGACACTAGGGACAGTCCTCAAGCTCAGGTCCCAACTTGGACTGGGGATCAGATATAAAATCAGGAAAATCCATCAATACAACTAGGTATCATTCATTCTGTGTTGGTTTTGGTTTTACTTCTGTATGTACATTGTGTAGATTTATTTTTAATTTTCTCTTTTTCTCCAGAGTTCAGTTACATTCCAGCTGGAACCAGAAAATAAGCACCTACTAGAGTATCATCTGATTCAAGTTACAACTACAAATTGGAATCTAGAGATCTTAATCCAGAGTTATAAATATCAAACATAAAATTTGAATATATTTGGATCAACTCTCTTGTTTTGATTTTCAAAGGTTACTGATCAAAAATTACTCCTCTGGTTTACCATATATTTAGGAAAGAGAAGTTTTTTTTGTCAACAAAACTGAACTTTCTGTGTTATTCTGGTCTGCATAATATGATGGAGTGTTGCCCTATAGCTGAATAGGAACAGATGTATATGGAGAAAACAACAAAAACAGACACAGATGGTGTATCACATGTGTAACTTCTTAATTTATCCCTCTTTGTGCGATACAATTATCCCAACAAGTAGGCTTTATTCATACCCTTTTCTCAGATTCTGCCAGTTCCTGCAGGGACACTTTTCTGCATCATGCTGTAAACTGCCAGGGCAGCACACAAGGATTCTTCACTCTCTCATTGCACTCTCTCTAGGGCCCTCCCCTGTCCATTTTGCCTTTTTTTGTTTCTTTCTTTCTTTTTGAGTAACTGTGATTACAATGAAAATAGGATAGTTTCAGTTAATTGTTTCATCAGATTATTGATGTGTTTTTCTTCCTGAGCCAAAAAAATCCCCAAACCCCTCATCCAATTTCCTATATGTTATTTGCAATTACAGGATCCTCTTTACCACAGGACAATATGTTATTCTAGCTTTATGTGCAGAATTCATATATACCTCATGGAATTTTTATAAACTCAACCTAATCTCAACAATGTTGGGTTTACTCTGAACTTTGCACAATGAATATTAAATTGGGTTTTTGTTTTGAATAGTAAGCTGCTCAATGTTTCCCCATCAATTTTTAGAAGTGATTTTCTATCATAGTCTTAAAGATGTCCATACGCTTCTGGAAATAGTGCATATAAAAATAATTATTCTTGTAAGCAGTTAAATAAAAGGTATTCCTGAGTGTACTAATTCACCTACTGCGGCAAGTGGCTATAACAAAGCAATAATGTGACACCAAGGTAGGTACTAGGGAGGAGGATAAGTTGTGAAGAAAGGAACGTTGGTCACTGCTTCTCTCTTTTATTTATTTTTCTTTTTTTCTTTTAAGAAGGGTCAAAAAAGATTTTATCCATTGCCATATACTTGGCAGTCGCTTCATTCCATTAACAGTAGGGAACTAAACACTTGGCTGCACTTGGGTCAGCTTGGCTTGGGTCAGCTTTGCTTGGGGTCAGTCCATGGCTTTATGTCATATGTGATATGCAAACCCCATAACAGATTCTGACTTTGTATTCAGGGCTGTCACCGGCTGGCCAAGGCTGGCCAATCACGAGACGAACTCTCTCTCTAATCAGCCCCCCATCCCGTTCCAGGAGGAAGGGTTAAGGAAAGAGGTGAGAAGAAAAGAAAGTTTGTGAAGGCCCTGTTAAGTTTAGGAAACTAAAACAGTTTTAATAACAATAGAAATATATATACAGAAAACAAGAGATTAACAAGTTTATACAGGATTGGCACTGGTGCAGTGAGGGGTAGGGAATTCAAACCAGAGTTAAAGAAACAGCAGCGATAAAAGCTACCAGGTAATTCAATGGCATCAGAAAACAGTGACAGCACGTGGAACAGCTGGGTGGCCTGTCCAGAAGTGGTGGCAGCAGCGGTTGTCCACACGCAGGTGAAGCAGTAGCAGTAGAAAACATCAGCTGCAAGTGGAGTGGCTGGGCAGCCAGGCTGGGAGCTTCAGGAAACAGCAGTAGCAGCAATACAGGGTGGCCCCAGGACAGAGTGGCAGTAGAGGTTGTAGCAGACAGCAACACTGAGTGGCAACATGTGGAGTGGCACTGCATGGGGTGGCTCTAGGGTGGAGTGGCAGTGGAGATTGTGGCAGGGAGAAAAGGGGGGTCATGGCAACTCTGACCACAGGCGAAAAGGGGTGCAATTTCTGCTCCACATCATTTTTAAGAAATACCTCGAGCCTGCCAAAAGCTCCACAGTCAGTGAGGTGCACTGACGTACATGAGTGGAATACACCACTGGTGGCTTTATGTGTCCATCAAAAACAAACCAACCCTGTTTATCTGCAAACAGGATAAGGATTCAGAAACATTTTGCTAAATTCAGTTTTGAGGTTTGTAATAGTTCGTGTTTCTGTTATTGAGACCCTAATTATGTAAATTGTATCATATTCAAGACTACCATGTATACGAAAAGTTGTCAATATTACTAGAAGAACATATGCAGTGATAAAAAATGCAATATGTTCTGTGTTGCTGTAATCTTGGTGTCTGTCATCTGGAGATCATATAAACTATCACCAAAAGTAATCCAGAATCGGGTAGTAAATATTCTGCCTGTCTAATCAGGAAAATGTAAAGGAATTGTGTTAGACTGCTCATAGTTTACTGTAATTCCTGGTGATTTGTTGGCTCTCAATCACAAATCTATTCTCGGTCCCTAGGCAAGTCCTATGGGGACATACGTGTTTGAGGATTCTATAATTTTGGTCCTTTTTTTGCCCAAAGCATGTTTCAGTGGCATGGTTTTTAATGTATGTTCAGGTCATTAAATTGTTTCAGAATTTTATAATCTTGAATGAGACTAATATTAATCATATGGAATATGATTAACACCTAATGTAAATCTCATCTGGAATGAGACTAATATAAAAATATATCTATAAATAGATAGTAATCCTATACACTCAGATAGCTCCAACAGCTGAAATTAGCTGATCAATACCATTTTAGTATAAGGACACTAGACAATGCAGAGGTAAAAAAAAAATTAGTTATGCTTCAAAGTATGAAAGTATATTTTTTTCATTCAGTTTCAGTGATGTTTCGCAAGGAACTGATAAATATGGTTCATAAAAATATGTTACTCTGTTCTTGTGACAGCATTAGGAAGGCTTTGTTGGGATTTGTCAAATTCATCAATGTTCAGGGAAAGAACATATCAAATAAGACAAATAGAAATGTTTAGCATAGAAACACAAAATCTTAGGTGATAATGAATAACTATCAGCACTGACACAAAATGAAATAGATATAGATTATTCAGGCTGTGAAAGGTCAGTCTGAAAAACCAGAGAACTTACAATATAGTCCTCTGTGGGAAGAAGTCATGAAAAGCAAAATGGCTGTAAGACGGAAGAAATTTAATTTATACAGGCATTAGTAACAAAGTTGTCAGGGTAGGTTAAAGAGCAGATTTCTTTCTAATACATGTTTTCTAAAACCTGTGTTTCTTTCCATTGTTCAGGACTAATCACTTCTTCCATGAAATTATTGCTGTACTTGGCTGGAGTACTGTTTTATTTTAACTTAGCAATTTATTTAACTACCTTTTATGATAGTTATATGTGGTTAAATACAGTAAATACAGTAAATCAAATGAGCCAAATGACATAGAATATGTACCTTTAAAGTCCAAGTCTACATGCATAGCCCTAAGTGAATTATTCATTTACTTATTGTAGTCCTCATATGAGTAAAAGTTTGCAGCAGCAAAATCATAGGTTTGTCTGGTTTTGGTTTTATGTTTGTTTTTTTTTAAATACTTTAGTGGTAAATGGGAATAAAGGAGAGAAATTTGATAAGACAGAAGAAACAATCCAATTTAAAATACATCGTGTGCCAGATAAATTGCATACCCTGCTTGAGTAAGTACTTTTCAGTCATATGCTCTCATATATGAAAAAATATTACTGTTCGAAGAGTTTCTTCCACATGTCTTTCATATCCAAATAAGGATTCTAACAACTGCATAGTTTTTGTTGGTGCTTTTTCCTCAGAGATTTGAAACAGTGCCATGTTTCTGCTGCAAGAAGAGTGAGCATTGCAAGATGATCTGCTCCTTCATAAGCAAATTGGTTGTATGCTTTAAACAAAAATTTAACTTTTGAATCAGGAAAACTGCCTGCATCAAAAACCAAGTCTCTTCTACAGATACTTTTGTACATGTATATATGCCTGACTCAACAGCCTGATCACATCAGAAAAAAAATGCACAGGCTAACAATCTGTGTCTTCCAGTTTGACACAGATACGTCCTGGTGGATGAGCTGAACGTGAGTCAGCAGTACATCCTTGCTTTAAAGAAAGCCATATACATTCTGGTCTGCACTAGTGAGAGTGCCACTAGCAGAACCGGCATCATAATACTTCTCTGTTCAGTACATCTGGAATGTTATATCCAGTTTTGGGCTCCCAATAACAAAAGGATTTTTACATGCTGGAGCAAGTCAAATGGAGGCCATCAGCACAGTCAGGGTTGGAGCACTCTCTGCAATGAGAAGCTGAGGGACAAGCCCTCAGCCTTGCCTTTGAAAGCTTTGTTACTAACTACAACTACCTCATCGGAGGACACAGAGGAGATGGAGCTGAACTATTCTCAGAGTTGCACAGTGATAGGACAAGAATTAACAAAGACAAGGTGGAATGTGGGAAATTCAAATTGGGTATAGGGAAAATTTAAGCAAAATTACTGTTTTTCTTATAAGGATAGTCAAACTCTGGACCAAGTTGCTCAGAGAGGCTGGGAAATCTCCATCTTTGGAGATATTCAAGATTTGACTGTACATGGCCCTGAGCAACTTTATCTGACCAGACCTGCTTTGAGCAGTGGATTGGACTAATTGACTTATTAAGGTCCTTTCCAACTTAAATAACTCCATGATGCACGTTGAAAGAGACAAAGAAGTAAAATGGTATCATTTGCACTATATACTCTGTATAAAATCTTCATACAGAAAAATCTTGTGTGTTTTATTTCCCTATAAATCTTATCTCTGCTCAAAGAACTCAAAGAATGTACAAACCTCGGGGGCCTTTTGACTAAATTTTTAATTTATTTTGAAGAAACATAGTTTATGATAAGAAATTGCTGTAAATACAGTGTTTTTCTTTTCAGATACTTTTTATTCTTCTCTTTTGATTTGTCATTTAACCTTTAGGCATTTTTTTTATTCTGAATATATGTATTACTTGTGCACTGTTAAAATTATTTCAGCATGGTGTGTTTTAGATATTTATTGTGCATGACCCATTTATATTTTAGAAAACACTTTTCACTTTTTCATTAATTAATACTCTTACTTCTTCAGCAGTCTTAACACTGGACAAAATGCTCCGGAAAAAAAGTTGAATTTATTAGTCTATAGTTTGATTTTGACAAATCTACATGCCAAAATTTACAGAAAATTTTCTCTACTGCATGCAAAAATGCAAAGGTCACCTTTCTTCTGTTATTAAATAATTGTGAGACATAAGATTCAGCTTCAATCACACGTCTGTGTACATGCTTTTAGGTTGTGGCAAATTACGGGGATACTCAGTTTAGATTAGTATGCATACATAAATAGTAAGAAAAAAGGAGGTATCTGTACTACTTTCACAAAAGAATTTTAAAGGCTTTGTTTTACATTATGGAATTTTTAGATTTAAAAAATGGAATTGTCATCATCACCCAGTTCCCCTATGCATATTCAGCTGTACAAAACCATGAATAATAAAAGTTTTCATATTTATTATCTTCTGGGGTGGCAGGGGGGAGGAGGGAAAAAGGGTGGGGCGGTGTGGGGTGGGGGGTGAAGGAAAGAAAGAAAAAAGGAACAGCAGAGTTCTGAAGTCCAGGTAGGAAATTCAAGACTAAATCTTGAAGACTACACAAACTATATTACAGTTCTACAGAAACTTAGCAAGTCACTCCAAAATATGCCAAGTTTTCTTCTGAACTCATATGAAAATTAGAAGTTTTCCCCCCTGATTTTAATTTTATCCTTTTCTAAGGAAAAGAAAACTCTTATAGGATTTGATTCTATAGATGGGTCAATCTTGCTGGTATAATCTCTGTAGGTTGCTTGGCGTGAAATAACCAGGTAGAATTATCTGTATTTAGCATTTCATTCCATCTGACAGTGGAATTGTCCTCCTACATCTTGTTGAGGAACCTGGTACTTGCTTTAATATCTTGACTCCCATGTCTGTGACTTTTCCTGAGCCTAGTTCCCTGCAGCCACTATTGAATTGCTTTCTTACATTTTTACAATATTTTATAGTAGAACTCTGCATGCTATGTTTTGTTACATCATTTATGTGACATGACACAGTTAAAAGAAGTGTAGGATGGTGTAAAGTATTGACTCATCAAGATTAGAAACAGAAATATTAAAGTAACACTAAGTCAAATCTGTAAGGAAAAACCTAGCAGCTAGTATCCTTGCTTAGAGAACTTGTGATAGTGTTTTCTAAAATATTTGTGGGGATTATGAAAAGAAACAGCAGTTGTAAAAGTCCTGTAATTATTGAAATTTCTACTGTAAAATAGAATGGGTAAATAGAACACTATTCTATTAGATGAAAATAACTGTTCTAGTCAAGCCTGCTACTAAAAATACCATGTAAAATCTGTAACTAACAGAACTGTATGAACTGTATGAAATTTTATTCATTATTCTCTTTGAGAGGTCAGCATTGCAGCTTCCTTTGCAGGGATGATCTGCATAGAGTAGACTTTTGTCAACCAGAATCTGATCCCCAAATTTTGCTTGTTTTCCAAACATTATCTGAGACTATTAAATGTTTTGGGGAATGACAGATAATCTACTGGTCTTCTGTCATATGCAGATTGTGATATAAAGGTAACAATCTAATTTGTTCACAGCTGCTTTCAGCTATGATTTGTCCCAGGATTTTTTCCTGTGGTAAAATAATTGGTCATGTTTATCTGCGCAGGTAATAAAAGCCTCATTACTGCAATATCAGAACAGCTCTCATCAATCACTTCTTCACACTCTGCGATTCCCTGTCCACAGTAGTAAGAAATCCTTTGGCAAAATTATGGAGTCATTCATTTGAAATGATCCCTTTGATGTTAATAAGGTTGAATGAAAGGCACTAGTGCCAGATGTAAAATGTCAAACTCTTTGTTTCATATATAGACATGCACAGCCAAATTGGATAATGTATTTGCTGTCAGTGTATAAATAGTTGCTGGTGGATGTTGGAGAGCATTGATGTGTATTTATCTAAGATGAAGTTTGGTCTGATGTTCATAATGAAAGTAAAACGCTCCAAATTTCTGAGGTGTCTGTTACTAGTAGGGGTTTTGTTAAAGAACAATGTATTATCTAAACTGCTACATAGTTTCTTGATTATCAGACTTGACTTCTACAATTTGTAAATAAAATGTGCATGTATGAAAGGTACATATATGAATCATACTTAGAACACTCCATTACTACCTGCCTCTTTAGACTGGCTCTGACAGCATCTATATAGTTAAAATCAGGATTCAGAGTGGAGAGCCACAGCATGTCATGCAATAATATGCTTGTATCTGGGAGACCGGTTTTTTTCTCAGTTTTTTTCTTAAATTTTTATACCTCAGCATGAATATTATAAGTAGGAAATTAAACTTATTTAAAAATGTAAAAATCTGTCATCTGAGAAAAATATTTGCAGCCTAATTAAGCAAAGGGGGTTTTTTGTATTCAGTAACATGTTCTCTTTTTTTAAAGAAGTCATTAAGGGTTATGCTATCAATGGTCTTATGCAATTTGTCTGCATAAGAAGACAATTGCCATTAACTGTTGTGTGTGTCTTTTCAATATCTCAGAATGTCATTCTGCTGCATTGGAAAATTGTTTAATTCTCTAGCTCCTGGAAAATACATACTTTTTTTTAAATTGGGTTTTGGACATTTTGGAGAAAAAAGTGGTAAACAAAATGCTGAAGAAGAATTAAAGGAGCATTACTGTAAAGAAATTGGAAACCTGACAGTAGTAATTAATAGCTTCAGAATACTACAAATTAAAAGGAATTTATATGCTCAGTTGAGATGTGTGCTGTGTAGCAAAAAGTACATCACAAAATTCCATGCATAAAATAAAGATACACTGTTATTTTTTTCTACCTCTTTTGATCACTCCATTGAAATCTTATTAGTCCAATTGTTTTGTCTTTAGCTATAACAGACCAGCTGTCTCAAAAAATAAGGTATAAAAGAGAAGAAAGGGAAAACATTCATTAAAAGAATGAAATTCTGATATAGCTATATGTGTACAAAGTCCCTAAGACGTATTTGAGCATCCTGACTTTGTCTCTAGTTTACTCATGTACCTCAGAAAATTATTATAGATCTTATATCAGGGCTGGGGATGGTGTTGATTAGAATGATATAACGCTTGATTTATATCATCTAAGATTTCCTTTAACCTAAGAAAACTCTCTGCCAAAGATATGATTTGTCTTCATGTCACCAAAATAGCAGTTTCACTCTGACCTACTAGTTAAGTAAAAATACAGTAGCTTGTGTAAAGTAATGGTTTCATGGTTTCATGTAGTGCATTCATCTTAAAGAATAAAAGAATCATCACAAAAAAAAAAAAAAATCAGGAGCTTTTTAATAGTGTTTGACCTTTCAGGAAAAGATACAGTCCACTTCCCAGCTGGACACTAGGCTCTGTGACACAGAAGATACCTGCCAGGCTTCACAGTTTCCTAAGATTCAGTATAGTAAATGAAAGATACCGTGAAAAATAGAGCATCCTTAAGATAGATATCAAATATAGAGCTATTGAACCAAACTAACACTTGCAAAGTCCTGGTATACTTTATCAAGAAATCAATATTGCATTGCTTTCATTTCATACCCTACATAGAATAAGAAAGTGTTTTATTTATTAACTTTCTTCATACAAGCTGGTAGAAGCCCTTTCTAATGGAATCTATTAGTCCAGAGGCAAGAAAATTGGGCTCTGATCTTACCTGTCTCAATCTAAATATGAAGTAAAGGCATCAAGTTATTAAAATAGAAGGTATTGAAATTATCCATTTTTATTTACTTACTGAAATATTGAAGCTATGTCTGGGACCCGTGAAAGATTGGATAATTTTTTGTGTCTTTCATTTAAGAAAAAATACTGTGGAATTATTTGTGCACAATGATACTACTGTTTTGAAGAGCAATGAGTTGACACAGTTAGCATCCAAACACTCACACAACTGCTCGCTTCCTCCCCTCTCCCATGGAACAGTGACAAAACGGAAGGAAGGTGAGAAGCCTTGTGGGTCAGACCAGCTTTCCTAGCTGTGTCCTCCACCAAATTCTCACCCAGCCCAGCTTTCTCACAGAGCAGGCATGGAGTGGGAAAAAAAAGAAAGCGTCAATGCTGTGCCAGCACTGCTCAGGAGCAGCCAAAAGACCAGTGTGTTACTAATGCTGTTCTAGCCACGAATACAAAACACACCATCATACAGGTTGCTGTGAAGAAAACCAACTCCATTATAGACAGACCCTGCACATAGAGCAATAATATTACATGCCTGAAAGACTAAAAATATGAAAGGTAAACTGTGTATATGAGAGAATCTATTTTATTTGTTGATTTTTAAAAGTTTTTCTGCTCTGGGTGTGTTTATACATCATTATGCAGTCAGATAATCTGTTGTGTTGTGCGATGTGTGATAGTCAAACGAGAGAAAAGTTGTAGTTTTAGATTCCCATTTAAGGAGCTGAAGGTTGTCAAGTGCTCTCGAAGAAACGAGACAGAACTTCTTACAGGACACAGTCCTAACTTTAAAAATTTTACTTTTACACTTGTTTTCCTTCTGAGATTTAATTCATCTTACACTACATCTATTTCTTTCTCATTTATATAGAGAAAATAATATTTCAGATAAGCCAGTCTACGCTCCAGGTATTTAAATCGGATCAGATGAATCCCTTCAAAGAGATGAGAGTGGTACATCCGGATTTTAAACACTGTCTATGAAAGTAAGTTCTATAATGATGCCTCGTTATCCAAAATCATGCATTTTACATTCATTTCCTTTCCATTATTTTTGATTTTTTAAAATATTTTGGTTTCAGAATACTTCAATGTGTTAAAGACAAGATACGTTGCTAAAATAGCACAGGATCACCAATGCTGTCTGAACAGTTTGTGTTATCAGTCCTGTTAATGCAAAAAGAATTCCAGTTCCTGGGGCTCTTCAGAAGCATAAATTTAGTTAAAAAGAAGAAGAAAAAAAAAAAGGGTATCCAATGTCAAGGTCATCAGCGGATTCCAGTTTAAAGCTGATTTATTTTATTTATTTCATTTAAAGTGAGAATATATGAGACGTTAATTCTCTTTCTGCACATTTTTGAATGGAGTCCCTGAGTTAGAACTTCAGCTGAGATAAACAAAAACCTATGAGCAATTTGTTGAATCCTGATCTTTTAATTTTTTTATTTAAACACACTGATGATTCTTGATCAAAACTTTATTCAAAATAAGGTAATATATTTTTTTAAGTATGTGTAAAGAGTTTCTTTATAAAACATTTATAAACACCACTGAAGCTGTAGGATAAGAAATCAAATATGCTGCTGTTGCAGTACGTTTCTCACCTTAAAGATTTATAGGTTGTATCATACTGTGGAAAATTGTGAGATTTATGGAAAAAAAAGAATCGTGCAAACTTAAGAGGGGAAAAATATTCAAAATGCTTCAAGCATTTTTCTGGTTCACATGACTCACATTACTTACTTGCTTTTGATTAGTATGCATGGATCAAATGTAGCCCTAAAAAGTTTTCTAGCTGTATGAGCAGAAAGCCCCACAGAATTTTAATAGTGATTTTTTTTACATTGCAAAAATTACCATTTCCTCTTTTCAAGGTATGTTTATAAGCCAAAACCAGGATTCTATTCAAAAGATGTGGTTTTGATCTTCAAATCTACAACCTAATAAGAAATTTTGTGATCATCCCGATTAGAAAAGTTTGCCTGATTCTTCACCTAACTTCATCTCATTTTTTTTTTTTTTTTGACATGCTAATAATTTGGTTTAACCCCTGTTTGGAAACCTTTGTATTATAAATGCACATTTTTTTTCCTTCTCTTAAAGGTTCTTTCTTCAAGTTTCATTTGATACAACCAAGTTCTGTGTAATGCTAATGACTAAGTCCTGTTCACAACAATTCACATTGTTCATATTTTACTTGATTTTATAAATGTTATTGTATTCCTTCTTAGAAGTATCACTTCAAAACTAAGAAAACTTATTTTCTCTTTTTAAGGATTTATTTCTGATAATTCTGAGCTTCCTAGCTGTCTTTCCCTGTATGTGTTTCTTTGCCTTCTCTCTATCTGGGAGTAGGGGAGCAAGGAGAATTTGAGATGTGGATGTGAGCAGAATTAGAAACTGTATTCAAGATTTGAGCACAGTTACTACACCCTGAGGCTTAATAATGTTTTTCTGCTTTGTCTTTTCTTGAGTAATTCCTCTTAAAGCAGTCTTTTAGCTTTTTGGCTTCTGCTAAGATTTTCACAGGGTATTTTTAAAGCCCATTATTGTGTGATATTTTTCTCTGTGCAAATTGCAGGTGCCATATTAAAACTATATCCCAGATACGTCACCCTGTGATGAAAGTATTTAAGGGATGACAGACTGCTAGGCTGTTATTGCTTCATGTATTACACCTTACATGGACCATTGGATCATTATATAATCCAAAATCAATGAGTCTCCCAAAGTTAGTGTTTATCCATTTTAAAAATAAGATTAAAATTTGAAGATGTTTTTCAAAATTCCCAATAAACATTGGAATGAAAGTTTGTTAACAATCATTATGTATATTTACCTACATACAAAGCAGCGCAAAAGAGTTGACACTAATTTTCTACCTGAAAACAATGCCTCACACATTTATTAGAGCTCTCTGAGAGTGCTGACTGCAACTCTGAGAGCTGCTCACTGCATAGGATGTTTTTGAGACAGTAGTAGAGAAAGGAGAATGAGAGAGAGAGGAGATAATATCTCAGTTCTCGAGTTAAGCATAGCTAAGAACCAAAATCTTCTGTATTATGGGTAAATAATGTTGTAAACTGGCTGTCACATAAAAAGCGCAAGCTTTGTTTCTGTTCAGCATCTGTTCTCCAACAAAGGTGAGGTCTTCTCAATCCCAAGTGGATGCAGATGGCTAACATGGAGGGGGGTGGGGGGGTGGAGGGGACTGAGAGAGATGCATATTGCCAGAGAGAGATGAGGGAGCCCAGCTATAGTTATGTTACCACTGTTTTCTATTCACTAACTATAACCGTTCGTCCGTTTGCATACAGAAAGATGAATGGCTGTGTGAGGCATATCTGCTTCCTACAGAGGAAAGAGAACCCTGAATCAGGTACAGTTAATCACTCCTTAAACGGCATAGGATACCCATTGCCCATTTTGTGAATTACCCAGTAATTACAATGCTTAAATTCAGCTCTGAGATCTGAACCTGGCCTCTAATCAGTAATCTTCTGCTTTCATCCTGTGGCTTGTAGGCAATCGTAAAGCTGTGTAAACTCTGAAGATGCCAAATCTGAACTATTGATGTAGTTACCTCTTCCTACATTTGAAGCATTTGAATGTTCAAGAAAAGGATTTTTAAAAATATCGTAATAATAATTCTGGGAATTTAGACCTCACTAGCAGCTGCTGCTGTTAGTGAGGAAAAAGAACATGAAATGCAAAAGAGGAGGTTGAGATAGTTACACTGACAGTGTATTCAAGCTGATTTCCAGTTGTTCTGCACTGAATAAATGTACTCATATTGCAGTAAAGACTGTACAATGATTTCCAAGTCTCACACTTGGCTTTGTCAACCATGCACAGCAACCGAATGCTGCAAAAGAAACCAATTAAAATACTGCCCTTTCTCACAGTAAGAAAAGACTTCAAACAACCATCATAATCTTAAACCACGATAATTATAAAATGCAAATCTGTATCAGATATATCGGTATCTTGTAGTCACTGTTTATAGCAAATAGAAACTTAATTTCAAAACCACAGCTTCCTTTATATTAGCTGTACTTCTAAAAAGAATATCTTTCATGCAGAAGTCCTAGCTTTCAAACTTCTCAACCCTTACAAGCCTGACACTATCAAGTTTCCCGCAGATTTCTGCTGCTATTGTAACAACATAAGGATGAAAAGGACCTCATGGATTACTGAGTCTTGCCCCCTGCTATGTGTATAATCCCAAGCTCATTGAAGTCAGTGGGAGTTTTACCTTTTTCTTCAATGGTAGCATGATTAGGTCCAGAATATCTCAAAAATATTCAAATTAAAGTTGATTCTTGACACATTTTCCTAATGACTTTGTCAAGATGATATTCAAACCTCAGTTACAAATGTAATTGATTCAGTGTAGTTGCAGTTTGTTTTAAAATGCCTGGTTCTATGATGAAAATCTTAAAATAACACTGAAGAAATTATTCTTGTCCATGTCTAGTCATGAAAGGTCAAAACATGCTGAGCTTAGATGTCTCAAGCAAAGGACAAGCCAGAGGCAAATGGCCACAGCCTTTAAGCTAATTTAACTCCTCATATCCCTAAGAAAAAATCTTATGTGAAAGCAGTTATTTGAGCAACAACAGTTGCAGGTTATATTCATAGCAGACATGAATGCCTACTGCCCCTGAAGTATCCTGGTCTGTTTTCTTAATTACGTCAAAGAAAAAAGAAGAATCTACTGGATTAATCTTCCAGATCAACGTCTTAACATAGCAAAGTTGATATATCTTAGCTACTCTCACATCTTCTACCTGTATTATGAAAGCAGGACAATGAGGTGAAGTGAAAATGCATGTTTGCTTATGAAATATTCTGAAACAGCTAGTTTTGCCAGTTTCGTTTAACACTGTAAAAATTATTTCAGCAAATTTCAGTTATCTGAAGTTAGTTGTCTGGTCAAAGACAGTGAAGTTTTCTTCATGGCCAACAGATAGAAATCGAGCACCTCTGGAATGAAATTTAACCTAAACACCTTTCTTACACTTGAATGATTCATCCTACAAGAGAAAAAAAAATAACATGATATTTCTAATAGTTTAGGATTTGTTTGGTTTTTTGTTTGTTTTTTTAGAATATAAAATAATGGAAGAGAGTAAATATATTAATTTACCGGGTTATTTTAACCATGAGTTTAAAGTATGCCAGTGGTACACATTGCATGTCATCAACACCTTTAAAGATTTTCCAAAGAAACCAATATAAATTCCAAACACATCTGTGTCATTATTCCATAAATCAGGAAAAAAAATGTATACAATTATGGGTATTTGAGATGTCTTTAGTACTAGAAAAATTGTAGATTAATTGCCGCTAACAATATTTTAAAGCCAGTATGAAAGCCAATAAACTGCTGTTTGTAAATCAGCAGTTTGAGGAAGAGTGGAGTAGTAACAGTTGCAAGTTAAAAGCAGTCCACAGAGAAGTGCTACAGGGTTTAATGCACAAAGGAATTTTTTTGCTAATACACATTTAGAATATTCCAGCCTCAGTTAAAAATTATGTTTGAATTATGTTATTAGGTTTAGCAATCCAAATGTGATGAGAGTTTCTGCATTACTGTGTTCATGTGTAAAACAATCATTTGAGGATTTACACCAAAACATATAACGCTGTTGGTATTAGACATACACTCTGATACATACTCTTCAGTTTTCTAATCATTATACTTTCCTGCTCATTCCTTGTAAATATTTTCTTAAAAATCAATCAAGCATAGCTGTCCTTCTCTGTTTAGAATCCGCAAACTCATCATTCATTTCCTTACTCTATGAAGTTTACCTCCTTCCTAAGAGAAATAAAAAGTCATATTCAAAGATTTGTACCTGAAAGTGGATCTTTTCACTGTGAATCATATGAATCCAAAACTTAGTGGCACTCAGCCCTAACTAATCAATAATATAAAATAAAGAATTATATATATATAAATATATATATATTTTTAAATATAAAAAAACCCTAACAAGACATAGCAAATCAATACTACTTCTATAGCACTACCTTCAAGTTAAAAAGCATGGCATGTCATAGATAATGTTATATAGTTCATTTTCTGCAGTCAGATGCTGTTTGACAAGAATTATCTTTGGTAGCAAATCTTGTTTTTCTAACTATCCATTATTTTGACTTAGCTTCTATTTTTTAGATAAATCTACCTACCATTTTTCATTGAGCCCAGAGAAAAATTATTTATCAATGAGAGCTTTAAGATTATCTCTTTGATGCATCTGCTCAGCTACTCATAATCAAGAGACTTTTCTATCTAAACAAGTGAACAATAATGAAGATTTGTGAGTCTTTGTGGATTGCCATTACAACCTACATCAATCATAAGTGGATTAATGTACACTTCAGAGAAACTTTAAGTCTTAATCCAGCTGATTATTCTCCTGGATATTTTGCCATCATATACTGTAGGGGTTTTAACTGAAAATGGATTTATTTTTGTGTAGTTTGTCTAAAACCTGGGAAATAACCTTGCAATGGGTTAAAATGGTGGTGGTGGAAGGATTAACTCTTGGTCTTTGTGAAGGTGGGGAAGGCAGGAAGTGCCGACCCACCTCAGGTTGGTTCTCGACTTCTCATCGGAGTTGAGATATGTTAATCAAACGCCTCTGTGGATAACTCTATATAAAGCCACGATTCACGGCTGCCCTGGCACACACATCTCATTTCCACCCAGGGCAGACAGAGAGAGATTATAGATCAGAGAGAGAGACCGCAGTACCTCCCACCGGGCAGTAGAAGGAATCTTTTGCATTGAGGAAGTCTTTCATTTTTGCTGATTGCAGCCAGGCGGTGGAAGAAGAAAGCAAGCCTCCACCCCATACCAAACTACTACCGGTGAAGGACGAGAGGAAAGGGGTCCAATAGCTGGCAGGCCCTGCTGGAATGTAGAAAACAGACCCAGACGGTCCCCTCAGAGCCTGTGAGATTAAGCTGTCCTGTTGGGATGAACACAGCTTTGGAGCCGTCACATGAGGGATGCACACACACAGACAACAACACTTCCGCCCACCTTCAGTGGAAAAGCAGATGCCGAGCTGTCTCCTATGAGGGGTGAGAAAGACTGCGCAAAAGTTTGCCCAAAGAGCTCGCTTTGTGTGCTGAGATCTATGAGGTTAAAAACACTGCGCCTCCCTTACACACCCACCCTCTCTCCCTCTGGCAGTGACTGAGTGGCATTTGGGCTTTGTTTGTTAAACTGGGGATATATTTATATACCTATTTATGTATTTATTAATATCTCTCTCCCTCTCTCTTTTTTCTCCTATTATCTCTGTCCTATTGAAATTTAAATGTTTGATGTATGGCTTTAACTGCTTTGTGTATTAAACATATTTTGTTTCACCCCTTAAATTAAAATCTGTTTCACTGGTTTTTCTTTCCTTGCCTGGGACAATCCCATTGTGTGTTATCAGCCCAAATCATTCAACTACATTTTTGTTCAGCTCTTGGGAAGTTTAGGGTTTTTTCCTGAGGCTTTAGTAGATGCAGAGAAAACCTTTTGGTGGATCTGTAACTTTGGGATCCTTTTAAACTATGACAAACCTCTATGCTTTTAGTTATGTATTCTGTGTGTTATGCACAAAATCTTGTATTGGGCAAATAGGAAACACATTTTGCATAAAGTGAAAATGTATTATTCGCATATTAATGAAGCTAAAATTGTTATACAGTCTCACTTAGTGCCTATTTCTTTTCTGTGTCATTCTCACTCTCTTACTATCCCCATGGACTTGTGGTCAATAGCACCAATCCTTTCCCCGCAAGGGCTGGGATTTGCAGATGGTTTTCAAGTGCTTCATTGTGAAGACTGATGTTGATGGTGTCTCCTCTTCTAATTTTAGAATTAACCCAGCAGTTGGGATGTGTGTGTGTGTGTGTCTGTGTGTGTGTTCTAACGGTTTACAGATTCCTCATCACTTTGCAACTCCGTATAGCTTCTGAATTTTTTGTATGTAGTGTGTTTTATAGGTGCTATATCCTCACTCTTTGTTACCTTGAGTGCAATCATAGCCAAATTACAGACTGCATTTCTTCAGCTGACTAATACCGAGTTGGTTTTTGGCTGTGGGATCTCCGCTACCAAGCCCATGTGCCACTTGTTATCGTCCCAGTCTGTGTTCGTCTACACCACATTCTGTGACACCACCCCTGAAAGATTCTGCAATCATATCAGGCTTGTCTTTCTATGCACTACATCATTGTGCAAGAGTCATAAATATCTACACAGTGTAACTACATATTTTCATTTTTAATATAAAAGCTACCGAGCAAGTGAATATCATCTTTGAGATTTAAAAGATGTAATTTCAAAAGGGGAAAAAAATAGGAATATAGGTTACCATACACTGCATCAATAACATTTGTATTTTTATATAGAGTAGTTTCATGAAGGGAGTTTAGGTCCAGCACCGCAACCCAGCCTTGACTAGGCCTGCAGGACATCTTTCTAGTGATCCCAAAACTTGGTTGAATGTTTCTTACAAAAATTGGCACATCTCACTGGTAAATTTGCAAAGATTCTTCTGTTCAAATGGATCTAATTTTTGGTTTGTAGATGGAAGCTTCTACATATGTCCAAGGAAAGCCATTTCCTTTGAGTAATAGTATATTCCAGAGTGGCTTTATATATCTCTTCTTGTTAAAAGTAAGGAAAAATGAATTGGGAAATCGTGTGACAGGAATCATAAAACCGTTCCAGTGATGTCTAGCAGAGGAGTGAATTTGGGTGTGCTAGATAAGAGAAAAATGCATTATTGCCCACGGAGTAGAAAACATGGTTGTTGGCTTCCTCAGTGCTATGGTCAGTCTTGCTGGAAGAAAACGGATGAAAGAGAAAGCTCTTGGCCACTGAGAAGCAAGTGAAGTTGTTAAGTTCTCTGTAAAGATGAGCTAACAAGAGACTCAAGACATCTGTCTTAAGACCTCAGCCACTACTATCATTGCCTCCTGCTTTCCAGCTTCTGCTTTCTACTGTTTTCTGCTTTCTACTGTTTTCTGCTTTCTACTGTTTTCTGCTTGCTCCATTTTGGCTCCAATATTGTTCTTCAGGCTTCATTTGGACATCATTACTCTACTGCTCCACCATGGTTCTCCATGGGCTGCAGAGAGACAGCCTGTCTCAACATGGTCTTCACCACAGGCTACAGAGGAATCTCATCTCTAGCGCCTAGAGCACCACCTGCCCCTTCTTCTTCACTGACCTTTGTGTCTCCAAAGCTGTTTTTCTCTCATATTCTCAATCCTCTCTTCTGGCTTCTGTTGCACATCAGGTTTTTTTTCCCCCTTCTTAAACATATTTTCACAGTGATGCTACCACCGTCACTCATTGCCTTGCCTTGTGCAGCAGCAGGCCCATTTTGAAGCCAGCTAGCATTGGCTTTACCATACATGGGGGAAGATTCTAGAGGCTTATCACGGAAAACAAAAACCTGCTACCAAAACCTTGCCACGTAAACTCAATACAGGAAGTGGGCAGCTTAGGCAAAGTTGGCAGTAGATTAGAGGTTTGGGGAAGATGAAGTTCCTTGTCTTTTATAAGCACTAGCTTTTACATCTTATTAACTAACTCTTGTGGGAATTACGAGTAATATTTGATGCATTCAGAATGAAAATTATATTGCATAAAATTACTTTGTCACAAACCCCTCATTAATTATGCAGCTGTTTTTTGAGTTCTATTGCTATTCTGAATTTTTTTGCCAATCGTATTAATTTTTTATCTTTTTATATATATAAATACAACAAGTCTTGATGATAGTTGCGGTGAATATCTTCCTAAAAAAGGACCATAAGTTCTGAACTGGTGTGTGTGTGTAGGGGAAATTAATCAGTGTCATGTTTTCACCTTCTTTTGTTTTAAAATAAAATCCTAATAAATCCCTTGGTCATTCTCTACTGGTTTATCTGTAAAACTGAAGGGATTTTCTCCAGAGCCTTAGACTGTAGAAGGTAGAATAGATAATAGTTTAGACTACCTAAATTAAGTGAGTATTGATTAACTATTTTGTCCTACTTTGAAAACCATAGTTTTCTCTTACGTAGTTCTTTGGCACTAGTAGATAGAAAACTTCTCTGCACCCAGCTATAGGAGATCATGAGCAATCAGAACCTCGGCTGTAGAGACTCCTACACCTCAGACTAACATCATCAAATCAAACCATTTTTTATGATGATTAAAGTATATTTGCTGCTGATAGAAATAAGTAAGTTGTGCTATAATGCTATTGGATATTGGGAAAAATCAGACTCTTTTAAGACTTCATTACATTCATATCTTAGAATTATGTAAAAATTTCAGGGGTTGTATTTAAGTGAATGAATCTTGTCAAATAAAGTTACAGTCTTTTTGCTATCATTATTATTTGTCAGATGTTTAAAATTTGATTACCGGAATATGTTAATTAGAATTCTGTAGAAAAAAGGGGATTTTTTTTTTTTTTTTGCATCTTTAAGAAATAGGGTAAAATTGTTTTTCCCTTATAGTGAGATAATTAATTAATTTCACATCCTAGTCTGCAGCTTTAATATTTAATTCATAACAAAGCTCAGAGATAATACAGAACATTTTAAAGATGTTTTCTTGTTACACCATTGTATTTCAATACAGGTAATGCAAAATCACAAAGCAATCCATTAAAGACAGTTCAAAATCCTGTCTTTATATATCAGGGTTCAGTTCAGTGCTGGGTGCCGGATCCTGGATTTTCTATTATAAACACTACAAAAAGGGACTTTTTTTTTCTTTTTAGAGTAAGATGGTAATACGGTCAATTTTGGATGAATGTGTGAAAAAAAAAAAGTAAGAATTTAGGTACAAACTTACCTTCTAGATGGAATGATTTCGTAGTACAGTTTAGCAAGCTGGGAAAGGGGCTTCTCTAGGACAGTACAAATCTCTCTCGCTTGTAAGGAGAGAAAAGAAAAAAAATGCTTAAGAAGTTAGTGCAACAGAAAATCTAGTGCCATATCATATCCCATTATTAGACAATTTTCAATTACAGGACAGGTCTTTTAAATTACTATTTTTTTTAATTGAAGTAAAAAGAGATAAGTCTTTCTGTGGTCAGTCATCGTAATAGTTATTTTAAACATTGAAATGTAATACACTGTGAAATAAAGTGAATGTTTCATAATGAAAATATTGACAGAAACAATGCAATGTTTTTCTGATTGTCATAGCTGGATATAACTTGCTGCATGATTTTGTTCTCTGTTCACAAGTCATTTCAAAACCTTTCCTAAAATCAACAGCATGTAACATAAAATCCGTGATTCAGATTTATGTCTGTTAATATCTATGGGCAGAAATATAAAGCAATCCATTATTATATTTTGAGTTTCATTTTAAACATCTGCTGTATAGCTGAATTTGAAGGGAACAAGACAAAAATCATAAACTACTTATCTGAAGTTCCGGTTAATAATAAACTTATGGCCAGGTCATTTTGAAACAAACATGCTATTGTTTCTTTTCTATCTAGTAACAACACTGCAGACCTGTAGGG
>NW_010392589.1:29282-30157 GCF_000710305.1 Buceros rhinoceros silvestris
AAGATAAAACAAATGAGATGATTGACAATAAAATTGCAGATCTATACAACACAGAAAGAAAAAAAATATTAATAAAGACAAGCATTGACCTTCATTAAAGATGCTAGTATAGCAAAGATAGCAGTTTATAAAAGCTTTTCTTTTGGACAGGGATTTTACTATCATCCAGTAAGTTTATCTGTCTGAGTTCCTAGCTAATAATGACCTTCAGATTTGACATTAAAAGAGTTTTTGAAAGTCTTCCTGAAAGACAATAGCAAATTGTGAATTGGAAGTAAATTGTATTAGAGAAGTTTTATTTGAATCTATGCTCTTGTTTCTCCTAAACACATTTTGTCCTATAGCTGATTTAGAAAAATGGATACTGGTCAAACTTATATTTTCTCTTGTTCAGAGACCAGTGCACTATGCATACAGACAATGAGCCAATCTGAAAATAAATCATAATGAAAGATACTGAAATTTGGGCATCAGAGACCTGGAACCAGCTCCTGTTGGGTGATGTAGGTCACACCTCTCATTTGATATTCAGGCTCACCATAAACCTCCTCAGGAGGTTAAGAGAAATGGGATTAGCAGAAGCTAGAACTGTCTTCAAGCCACTTAGGCTAACCAGTCTTAAATGCTTCTAATTTATTTAGTTAAATGTCTTGTAGAGACATTTTAAAAAGACCTTTTTAAAGCATAAGCAAATCAGCCTCTTTTTTCATGATATGAAGATCTCTCTTTCACCAGTTTCCTTTATTCATTCCTCTCTCTGAACTCCTATTTTATCCTGTAACAACTTACTAATTAGAACACTTAGCAAAAATGATGTTAGAATTAAGCACTCTTCCTATGAGAGAGAAATAAATTTATATACTATTTTATTATTT
>NW_010392590.1:0-3058 GCF_000710305.1 Buceros rhinoceros silvestris
AGCAGCGCTGGCGGGGAGGGAAGCTGGCGGCAGAGCCCGGTCCCGGTTCTCCCTGACAACATGGTGCTGGCCTCTCGCAGCCTGCTGCCCCGCGTCCTGCCTCCGCTGCACTTGTTTTTCCTCTACAAGTTACTCACAAGTTTCTGCTTGGCTTGGCAGGCGCCAAGCCCCTCCCTTCCCCTGTTTACAGCCAGCTCAGAAGTGAGAGCCGTGCTCTCGGCTCCAGCTGCTCTAGCCGCTGGGTCTGAGATTTACCACTTAAACCCCAGGGCTGCTGGAGCCTGGGTTTGCTACGGGCCCGTCATCTGCGCTGGGCTTCTCCGGGGACGTCGCAGAGGCTGCCCCGTTCCCTGCAAGTGCATCAACAGCTCTCGTTCAAGAGCGATTTTAACCCGGGATGAGAATATGTAGCTTTGAGGTTTGATTTTGTAGGCCAGACACCCTAACAATCAGAGTTTAAAAACTGCTGTCTATGCTGCGAAGTGCACGCGTTGTGCTTGTGCTGCTTGCAGAGGTGAGCTGGCTCCTCAAACAAGCCGGGAGAAAAGTTTCTGAGCGTTTACTTTGACTTGGGAGACTGTTTGGGAGTTGTGAAAGGGCATTGCGACGTGAGCCTTTTGTGCTGATACTAGATTCCATTCTGTTCCCACTCCTGAAAAGTTGGAAAGACGACTCTTCTCAGAAGTATCCACGTGTCACTTGCAATTAATGGACGTGTGCATGTTCTCTACACCTTTAAAACAGATAATTTCTTGAAAGAGTTGTGTAACTGTAGGTTGACAGTTTATCCCATACCAAATTTTGTAGTGTGACAGCTCTTTATATGGAAGCTCCTCAGACTAATGAAATAAAGTTATTCTCTTTCAAGTATGTTTTTAACTGATACCGTGAACCAAAACCAAGAGCTGCCATTCTAAAAATAATTGGTCTTATATTTAGAAATTGAGGCGTTATTCCATAGCAAATAAACTCCAATGAAAAATCCCTTAATTAAAAACTAAACAGGTGTTTATGGAAAAAGTGCCAGAGAAGCGATAAAAACAGTTGCTCAGTTTGATTTTTCTGGGCAGGCTCTGTGCTTTTTGCTTTGTATTTAACAATTCCTTATGAATAGAGTAAAACCAGTGCAGCTCCCGAATGGCAGAAGAATTCCTGCGCTTCGTTTTGATCCATAGGCAGAAGGGCATATGTGCTGTGGATAGCTGTGTTACCGACTAGGGTGACACAGGGGGCTCCGCTGCCTCGACACTTTATCCGGACTGGAGTCATCCGAAGTCCCCTGGGGACACAGCACAGTAGCAAAGGTACTAGCGGAGAAGGACTTCTAGAGTTCTGATACTTGGCCAAAAGCCAATTTCTTTACGTCATGAAAGTCGAAGATGGTTTTATTTAGATAAAAATTTGCATGACATACTTAAAAATACCCCCTTCTTGCACCACTGCGTGAAAAGAGTGCTTGGTGGCAAAGATTGTTGCGGAAGAGATGTGTAAAATGAACTTTACTGAGGAAAAAAAATGAAGAGCTGCTTAGTTGCATTACAGAGTCCATAGCTGCAGTCAGTTTTTTCAGACGTTTTCAGTCATGGTGCAGCACTAAGTTGCAGAGCAGGTTGGTTGACAGTTTCAAGCATGACCATTCTATGCTCTGATTATTTTATTTAACTTAAAAACCCCAAACATTTATCCAGCTGTAGCACTATATCTTGCTCTGCACGTTTTTTTTTCATGTGGACAGTAAGTGAGTAGTTTGCTTGCTCTGTTGTCATCTATATGTGAAATAGTTCTTATCTAGATAATCTAATCTCCGAGTATGTGTTTTCACAAGCTGTAATACCATTATAAACCGTACAGAGCTAATAAAGCTGTTGCCAGCAAGGTCTCTAAAGAGGCCTAGGACTCCTACCAGGTCTTCTAGAGTTCCCCCAGGAACTCTTCATTCCTGCCGAGACTGGAACCCGAGTGTGCTGCACCGGGGACGGCTGAGCCCGACGGGGAGCTTTGCTGGGTGGCACAGGCTTGGTTGAGGTCGACTGACAAAACTGAGGAGCCCGGTCAGAGCGTTGAGTACATGTACAACCCGTGACTTAGTAGATCGTCAGCTGCTCCTCACGGCTTGAAAGGTGCTTTTTGAAAGTGTCGTGCTAAATATTATTTACAGATTAGTTCTTAAAACTTCAAATAATGGTGAGTGGTATTTCTGGAAAATATGTGCCAGTGATTAGTTGTAGCTCAAGGGAAACACACTCTGAGCTCCCGGGTGTGAGAGGATGAAGTGTCATGCTGCTGTTAACTCTCCGTCTGGGTAAAGTGCCATTTCTTTAGGCTTACTAGCTTACGTACATACCGTGGGGATTAACAAGAGGCGTGTTGGCTGGATGTACAGAAAAGTAAAAATAGATTGCCCAGGTTAGATATGAGGGGAAAAGAAGGCAACAGTGCAGGCGAGTAGGTTTCAGAATGTTCCTTACGCAGCTGTTGAGTTGCTGCTCTTTATAATATAGAGATACAGCTCAGATAAAATGCTTTTAGCATTAGTGGAGAAGAATATCCTGCTCGATACTGGGTGCTGGGCTGAAAAACAGGCCCCTTCCAACCCTATCATTTACGTCTTTGTGGTGCAATCATTGACCAGTTTGGCGGGTGGTAGGTTTACAATTGATACCGGTTCCATTTTATAATGTAGTTAACTCGGTGCAGCATCACGTGAAAGAAGCCATGGCTAAATAACAACAATAATCAGTACAAAACAGCATTGAATATAACCCTTTGGATGTTTAGCACAAAGTCACGTGAAAGAAGCCATGGCTAAATAACGACAATAATCAGTACAAAACAGCGTTGAATATAACCCTTTGGATGTTTAGCACAAGAGTAAGACAGTTGGAAGAGGGGTGTACTAGTAGTCTAGCACTAATCTGGGTGGGGTCTAATAGCAGCATTGTCTGTCCCTCGTCCGGTGGGAGGGAGCAAGGGGTTTGCCACCCCTGGCAAGTGAACTACTGGGAAGAGCAGCCACCCAGCCTCCTCGGCCCACACATTTACCACTCAGCAATAGGCT
>NW_010392590.1:3225-24852 GCF_000710305.1 Buceros rhinoceros silvestris
TGTTTTTTTCTAAAAAAAACTTGGGTTTAGTATCTGCCTGGCTTTTATTTTTATCTCTCTCTGCCTGATGACTCCGTTACAGTTAGCGCTGCACCTCCCATCCTCATTTCTCATGTGACACGTACACAGTATCACGTCAGACTTAGCACAGAGTTTCTAAGTATGATGCTCTTTCACTTTTTACTTCCCTGCTATTTTCCTGTGGGACATCTCAGGCTGTTCCTGGGCATGTTGAGTCAACAGTGAAAGTTGAATTCTCAAGAACTAGAAGGGTGTGTTTCTGTCACGGGTGGTACCTGTACTCATGCCTCTGAAATTGGTCTTCCCATTTTGCTTTTGTCAGCCTTTGAGGTTGCTCACTCTCTGCTTTTTCTGAAATTCTGGATATTGGTTGTCTTCGAAACTGTGGGCCCCTCTTTCACTTGCTAGGTGACCTTTTTTGTCATTCCACAGGTGTTGGCAACCACTTTCCTTTGTTTATTCTTTCATTCTGTAAGCAAGGTCTTAGTGGTAAATCATCTGCTTAGCAGCTACCTGGTCATTCAGATCTCACTTGTACCTTGATAAGCTGCTTGCTGCCCCTGGCCTCTTGGCAAGCTTTGAAATAGATGCTTTGGTTTTTTCTGGTTTAGCCTTTTGTTCACATAATCATTATTATTATATAAACGTATACAATTCCATATAAAACTTTACCAATGTCAGCCACGCACTTTGTTTCCATTTCAGTTGTTCATCTCTTTAGGAACCAGTTTGCCTAAGGCCATGTCAGAAGTAAATGTCTGCAAATGCTGTCACAGATCAGCAGGCATCAGCAAGTAAGTTCAGATGCTCCTTTGGTTTGGCAGGAAGATGAGAACTTGGTTGGAGGTTAAGGCAACTTTTTCAAGATGCTCATCTTCTATATATTAGGTTAGAAGTAAAGAACTTTATTCTGCCTTCAGAGTTCATAGAAGATTGCTCAAAGCAACATACGTACCCAGCAGGAACAGCTAACTGTATTTGCTGTCTTTTCTCTTTCCCCCCCAAGTTTTTAAGCAGCTTGAAGCTTATGAGAACAGATAATACACTCCAATCAAGACAGACAAAAAAGATCAACTACTCGGAAACCTTAATAGAAACTGCCGAAGGGTGTTTTGAAGAGACCATTATACCTGCTGGGGGTGGCAGTGTGGTAGTGGTCCGCAAGGTTTAATAACCAAGTACTGTGGGGTAGGAGGAGGCAAATGAAACTCCTGCAAAATGGGGAGACTAAGTCCAGTGGGAGGCGATAGTCCAGCATTAAGGCCCCTCAAGGTTTGTGTGGATGGGTCCCCGTGTTCAGACACAAATGCTATCTGCCAGGCACTTCTGCCACCCCAGATCAACCCTTCCTTTTTCTGCTGTTTAGTTCTTTGTAATGCAGAGCCGCTGCAGCGGTGAGGCTGTGCCCTCCTCGCAGCTGCTCCAACAGCTGCACTGGGGGCTCTGCATGGGTTAACTCTTTAAACATGGTCATGTTTTGTTAACTTCTCTCAGTGTCCCAGTATCAGACGAGTGTGTCTGGTCTCCTGCTCCACCTCTTCCTGACTGAGTTTTATCACTGAATTCCGAAAGAGCCTCTATATGGAAAACCTGACATTTCTGTCCTTTTTTAACACTTATGTGCGGCGAGAAAGGATTCGCCATAGAGCAAACGGTGCAGCTTTTCATACATGCTAGGTGTGTTGAGGGTTAAGATTTCCCGACTGCAAAAAATAAAATACCTTTTTTTTTTTTTTTTTGCCGTTCTAAAGACAGGGTATTCCATCAGGCAGAAAGAATTTACGCAGCGGTTACCTGTATTGGTCTACAAGCCTCAGCTGCCGAGGTTTCTGAAATGAGATACAATTCTGAGATGCCCAAATATCCACGAGGTAACGATTCTCTTGAACTGAGTTAGAGGCAAAACAAAACCCCTGTAATTTTCCTAGTATTCATATTCACTTCGAGTAACTTACGGTGTATTAAATAGCATTAGAATGAATGTAGTGTTAGAAACCAGGCTTCATGAGATGCTGTGAGTTCTGGTTTTTATAAGGTTGAGCGGAGTACAAGAAGTGACAGCTCCAAAGCATCAGCAGAGCAGACACTGCCCTTCCAAGTGTTGGCTGTGAACAGCCAGTTCACACTACTGCAGTTTTTCAGAGCACCTGGAAGCTGATTTCGAAGCTGTAGTACTTTAAGTGACAACAAACTTAAATAAAATTCAGTATCAAGATGATGGGAAGTTGCTATATATGTTCAGGGTTTTTTTAATCGATTCAGTGGAAAAAAATCTTTTTAACTCATGTCGGAATTTCCACTGCGCTTACACCTGGGGAGCCACAGAAACAAAAAGCCCTAATTAAAACATACCTTTCAGTTTCTCGGAGAGCACACAAGCACATTAACTGTAGCAAATATTTTCATTGCATTTAAAATGAATGTAAGTTGCTTGTTCCCATATGAAATACTTCAACTGCAGGGGTCTCACAAGGATTCCAGGTGCCCTTAGAAAGCACTCTTACTGTCACGGTGTCACTGGTCGGAGCAGCTGGGACGTGGGAGACTCACATGGTGCTTTTAATGGAAGTATTTACTTCATTTTTTCTGACCTAAGGAATTGAATACAGTAGGTGGGCAATTTTATTCTTTCTTATAAGATAATCATCAATGTTTAATTATAGGGTTTCCCCCACCCCGGTGTCTACAGACACTGAAACTGTAGAACAAGTTGGTTAAGAGTGGTTTAGGCTAAAAATGCTTGTGAAAATTATATGGTCCTTTTTTAAATGTGATGATCATCAGATCGTGAAGACAAATTGAAAATTTTCTGCTGAGGCCTGTTTAATATTTGAGAAAATATAAACTTACAAGACAAATGGTAAATGTCCTTGTTTTAGCTAGTTTCTTTGTTCAGATAATAGGTGCAAACAGACCACGTGCACTTCTTAGGAGACAGCGAGTGGCTGGGTCTCTGCAGTTCCAGCATTTTGGAGTTGCTCAGGTTCCAGGTAAGGAATGTGTTATGATCTGAACATTGTGCTTCTGCTCCGTGTAAACCAGCATCGCTCCAGTAAAGAACACAGATTCTTGCCAATCAAGATTAATGCAAATTATCCCCATTCTAGATATCGCAGGCTGACGTTATCCCGGGGACAGAGCGTCAAAGATGCACCGAAATTGGTCTGTCAGGGAGTTGGCAGGGTGGAAAGAGCCGCTCTTAGCCCTCTCTTCGTGAGCTTCACCCTGTGAAGCTGTGACAGGGAACGCTGCTGAAACTTGGCAGCGGGAAAACATTCCCCGCAGATGTTTTGCTGCCAGTTGCACAGACTGACAGGAGGCACAGATGGCAGTTTTCCTGGAAACTCTCATATAATGCCATTTCCTATTAGAAACATCGCTGAAATCTGACCCCAGGGACTTATCAACATCATGTTGACTCTGAAGGAAACTTGTGAAACAGGTGCGGACTGCAGGGACCAGATTTCCAGTAAACGTAAAAATATTGGCATAGTTCTTCCCCAGATAACATTTTCAAGAATAAGTGAAAAACTGATTTGAGTTTAGAGTTTGAAGGGGAAAATTGTCCCTCAGGAGAGTTGCACTAAGGCTGAAATGACTTAAAAATTTGTCATATCCTTTGGAGATAAACAGGTATATATAACAGATATATTTCTGGTAATGGTCGGCAAGTCTGAGACATCTTGTTCTTGACACTCCTGTGGCTTTTAATTTCTGTTGCTTGGTGAAGGAAATAATTTTCTAGCTGGCTCTTGGATGAACTTTCGTATTTACTGATTGCATCTTATTTAATTTATAATGTCTGAATAAAATACTTTAAGTTTATATTCTAGGAGAGCTTGTACAATATTAATGCTGATCTAGGGAGGCTATTATTAGACTGTAAGATTTGGAGTAGGAATTTTCGCTTACCAGGGGCTTGAAATTAATTAAGAGGCATCTTACTGACCTGAACGGGTTCTAAGTTGTCCAGCTACTGCTTGTCATGTGCCATTCCCCACTCCACTTCATCAGTGACTGGCTTTTTTGCCCCTTATTAGTCAAAATTTTCTACCAGTGATCTTGATTACTTCTAAGGCTCCCCATTGTACCTATATGTGTGGAATGATCCTTCCATCAAACTTCAAAAAGCCAGTAATAACCTTTAGCAGTTTCTGCTTTAGGATGCTGGCAAAAAGTTTGGCAGGTTTAAGTATTTGATGATTTGAGTCCTGGTCATACTTTCTCAGGCGTATGGGTGGGAATGGCATTTTTAATGGGTGTTGTTTCTTCCAGCCCAGTATGAGGCTGAGCAAATGTTTCGAAGGGCAAAAAACCCCCCAAAATAATGTTGGAGGAAGAAATGTGCGGAATAGCCTGGGACCTCTGTAAACCAGGATTCTCTAAACCTAAAGTTTCCCATTACAAAAACATCTGTGAAGTTACACCTTGAATATTCTATCCGTAGCCACCTGTTCCCACATTCTGTCCAATCTGCAGGATTTTGGAAAGCCAGAGTTAGGATTTATAGAAATTCCTGGAACTACAGTCGAATAAATGGCATTGAAATAATGTCATTTCAGTTAGTAAGCAGCATATCGACCCACGCCGGCGCAGTTTGTGAAGGACTGCAGCCCGTGGGAAGGACCTGCGTTGGAGGAGTTCATGGAGAACTGTCTCCTGGGGGAGGGATCTCACGCTGGAGCAGGGGAAGAGTGTGAGGAGCCCTCCCCTCTGAGGAGGAAGGAGAGGCAGAGACAGTGTGTGACGAAGTGACTGCAACCCTCATTCCCTGTCCCCCTGCGTGGCTGGAGGGGAGGAGGTGGAGAAAATCGGGAGTGAAGTTGAACCCAGGCTTTAAGGTTTAGTTTTTATTTCACGTTATCCTACTCAGATTGGCAATATAAATTAAATTAATTTTTCCCCAAATCAAGCCCGTTTTGCCTGTGACAGTAATTGGTGAGTGAGCTCTCCCTATCTTGACCTGTGCACCTTTCGTTACATTTTCTCTCCCCTGTCCAGCTGAGGAGGGGGGTGACGGCAGCTTTGGAGGGCACCTGGCACCCCGCCAGGGACAACCCACCATAAAAATAAATACGTAATCTGCTTCACCCTGTGGTCCAGCTGAGGAGGGGGAGTGATAGAGCATCTTTGGTGGGCACCTGGCACCCAGCCAGGGTCAACCCACCATAAAAATAAATCCGTAATCTGCTTCCTCCTGTGCTAATGAGTGGAAGCCGAGGAGCGCTTGGTTTGTCCCAGGGCCAGTTCCTTAGTAATGATTGCTAAATGGTTGTTTTTACATGGCCCACCCAGGCACAGGGTGCGTACCGACAGTAAACCGCCGTTTGCAGGGGGTGACTGGAGCCTACCAGCCTGCCTTCCTCAGCGAGCTGTTGTGGGAAACACGCAGCATATTCTGATAAACCGTTATCTGATGTTTAGATCCTGCATGCAGGAGTTCAAGTGAATCATTTTGATGTGCAGATCACAAACATAGATGTTCACGTGAATCACTTTGTCTAGATGTTTGATTAATGATTTTGTCATTTCAGAATCAGGCCACCTTCTGTTGAAATCCCTGGGATGCTGCTTTGACTTGAGTGATGGGGCCAGTCGAATCCGGGAAGGATGCGATGCTGGCATGAGAAATAGGGTGCTGCCTTTTTCTGCTGCTTTAGCATTTATATCAAAAGGACATAAAGTTCAGCTGACAGAGCCCTAAAGGAGAGTAGGTCTTTTGCTAAGTACGGTAGAAAATAGATTTGCAAATACCGTGGTGATTAGTGTAGTTAAAAATGCTTACGGAGGCTGGAGAGGACAGCAGTCATTCTGCTTATTCAAAGCTCCTGCTGACAGCAGTTAGGAAATTTTTGGTGCTTTGAAGCTTGCCTTTGGCTTACCTTCTTTTATAATGTAAATGAAAATGCAGCCGAATTGTGATTAATTTGTTAATGAGTTACTGCCGTGTCTTTTAGCTGTTCTGCAGTAGTATTTCACAGTACGGCTTGCTGTGTGCTGTGGTGTGACGCTGTGAACAGAAGGTTCATAAGTATCTCACTTTCACTGAAAACTTTTTTGCGTTATTAAAGACTGATCGGGTTGACGTTTGACCAATTCCTCTGCTATACTGTTATACTACTGGATTTAACATACAGAAAAACAGAGATCTTGTATATTCAGAGCAATTAATAAACAACTTAAAAGCACATACTGGGTACATAAAGGAACAGTACATGAGAAATCCAGCCTAATCTGCAAGAGCATGAAAATCGATACGCATAAGAGAAAGCTCACTGTCACTTTCTTTTGGGCAAGCAGGTAAAAGTAGGAGCATGACAAATCTCAACAGTGACATTTTTCCTAAAGAACTGTTAGCCAAGAACTGAGCGTTGGTTTCTAAGGATGGCACTACTAATTTTCACCAATCCAAGGTCTCCGCACAGTAATGTAGATTGTTTCTAGGCTGTTAGAAAACCAAAAGCAATCTAAAAGGGGAACTTAAAATCTCACCTGGTAGGCACTGCCCTGTTGTTCCCTGGTGACTGGCAGCACCATTTTGCCCATCAGCTCAGACCCTGTTCAAAGTGAGCTCAGCAGAACCTCATTTTGCAGCCTCTCATTTTGCTGGTGGGAATAAACACTGGGAGAGCAGAGGAAAATCCTGCTGACGCCACCGCGCTGCCCTCAGCAGTGGCACCGAACTTTGTGTATACATGTGACTTCCCTGGCGCATACGGACACCTAATCCCCTAAGCTGCAGCTGCATGCGCTTATTGGCGCGGAGGGCTGCTGTGAGGGCTGTTCCACCGTCACAAGCCATGGTCATCACTGTGAGGGAGAGCAATAGGGGTCTGAAAGGGTGTTACTGCGGCTGGAGAACAACCTGGTGTAGTTTTGTAACAGGAGACAACTAGTGGCTGCATCAAACTGGGAGAGTACAAGAAAGAATTTTTACCAAAGGAGTAGCTGTTCTGCAAAGCATGTTAACAGAGTGATAAACCCAGAGCAAAATAAGGCAAAGTGGCAAAAACATGTTAGTAGAATTTGATTTTCTTTAGAGCTACACGTCACAGCTATGTTTGTTAGTCACATCCCTTCCTGCTTCTGAAAAACAATGCTATTGAACAGCTATTTGGCCTCTGGAGAGTTTAGGCAGTAACTAACATTAGACCTGATAAAAAGGCAATATATGCTTTAAAAAGTACTGTACGGTAAACCTCAGAATTATTTTAAGCATTCAAATACAACATTTTAATTGGAAGGGAAAAAAGTGAGGAAAATGCTACTGCTGTATCATCTTTAATGAGATGGTAGGTAAATGTAAATTTTTTCCATTTGAATAAAAAACATGTAATGTCATGATTCTGTCTACTTAGCTTGAATATAAATAGTCCTTAAATAATTGGCCTTTTAGAACTGCAGTGGGGATCTAATTTGTGTGTTTTCCTTCCTCTCCAAAGCAGTACAGTGTAATACATGCTTTTACTTATCAAACGAAAAAGAGTTGATCCCTGAAATGAATGAAGAATTTGTCATTCACATTAGGCACGTATGTAGCATGTGTCTTTTCTTTAGTATGTCTAATGTACATGTGTTTTCTTATTTTATACTGTTAGTTGCTTATTTTTGTTCTTACAGTGTCTTATAATCTAAAACTTCACAACAGGACTCTAAGACAGACTCAAAGATTAACACCTGAGAACTTTTCCGATATTGTCAGTGTTTACATTTTAAGTATTCCCCTAGTTCAGTTATATTTTTGTTCCTTTTGTCTGAGCTTTTATTGTTTATACTAAAGTAAAAAAAAACCCCAAGTCTCTGTTTAAATCTGTATAACATAGCGGCTCTATTTGTGGGTCCCACGTTAATGTTTTCCATTAAATGCTCTATTGTTGGAGATTGGTCAAATTGTTAAATAAACAAGCACTTCTTTAATCTCAGAAGTAATATTTTGGTGAGGAGACAATGTGGGGCAGGCCAGGATTATGCTTTTTCCTTTTTTTAAATGGTTTGTAATATTTCATGCTTATCACTGGTTAAGCCGTTATGTATGGTTTGTATTTTGAAACACAGAGCAAAACCCCCGGACTGTGGTGATTTACATTTGATAAAACACCAGTGACAGTTGGCCGTAGAGTTTAAGGAGAAGCGTGCTTGCCTTTTGAAATTCAGACCTCATAAACTTTAGCATATAGGCTTTTTGCAGGGGAAAAATGTAGCGATTGGGAGATGGAATAGTGCTCCTTCGGTCCCTGGGGAGGGCAGAAGGTAATAACGTGGCTCCTTCGAGTCTGCTGCTCTCTGGGTTTTATAGAGGTGACGGCTCGCTCTTACAGGCTCCGCCAGTCCATCACTTATTTCAGCATGCAGAGCCCACAGCCTGATAGTTTTTACATGATCCTGGTCAGGTTTGTCTAGCACGCGTTCCCCGAGGCTTGTTGGAATGTAAAGATACCTGATCCCCTCCACAGTGTAATTTAACCATCACACTTGTCACTGATCGTCTGGAGTCACTTGGGGTCATTGTGGGGCAGAGAAGATGTCATGCTTTGAGCAAAAAGCTCCAAATTTTAATGGTATCTGTTCTTGGTACCTGTAGAACTTGCCCGGGTGTTTCTCATGGCAAATCCATGGGGCTCTGTGCTGAGGCTCGATCCTGGCCAGAGAGCTGTGAGGGACTGAGTGAAATGGTCAACAAGGACGTTTGAGGTTGGCTTTAGTGACTTATTTTTTAGCTCTGCCTCATTGCAAAGTAAACAAGTGCCAGCCTCAGAGGAGGGTGGAGCCTTTTCAGTGACCTGCCAGGAAAATTAGCCCGTGCTCAAAACACCTTTAAACACAAGCCAGATACTTTTTCTGCGCACGTGGTTGGAGTTCAGCTGCACAGGAGCCCAGCGTGAGCGTGAAACACGTCCATAACGTAATGGGTCTTTATTTACCACCACGAAGCAGCAGAGACCACTGAACCCTTGTTGTTCCCTCACATGCCTCGTTTCCCGATGCAGTATACTGTTGCTATTGGCTTCATTAATGTGCTGAATTAAATACGGCAGTTGCCTGTCCATCCTCCCCCAAACGCAGTTCTCGTTGCTGAAGGTTCTGCGAGGTTCGTGCACAGCCCTGAAGTTCGTAATTACAAGTAACTTCCTTAATGAGAAAGTTGTTTTTGGGTACAGAGTAATGTCTTACATCTGCTATGAGCTGATAGACAATTCTGGTGATATTTGTTACTTACAGGAGCTGAATAAGACAAAACCTAAGAAGTTCTGTTCAGTTTTGTTCAGCAATATCGTGGCTTTCCAGAGTTCATCTTTGAGGAGTGCTCCATGCAGTAACTTAGTGATTGAACAGATGGATTAAACAAATCACAAGGTTGAAGTGAAAGTAGTTATTTAGGACTGTGGTTGCCAGAATATTACTTTCATGAGCTGAAGTGGTTTTGTTGAAGCATCACTATGCCATTAGTGAATTAGTGGGTGTACATTTGGGCCCTTCATAGCCACACGGAAATTATCTAGAAAGGCTAGTTGTTCATATAAAAGGATTATCAGAAATATTTCTCAGTATACCTTTATCCTAAGCTGAAATGATGGATAGCAGACAGTTGGTGGCACGTGATAAAGAGACTATGGTGTGGGCAAAGATGCCCCCCTTCCTCACCCAGAATGTGGCCAGTCCCCACTGATGCTTCCTCCTGTTTTTCAGTACTGTTGTTCTAACTAAGCTCTAATATTAATGGGATTCATTCAGGACTGTTTATATTTGTGTTTTATCTTAGTGTGAGTATTCAGCAAGTTCATATTTGGCCATAACATGTCTGAAAATGCTTTGTAATTACTTAAATATGGAAATTGAATGTGCAAATCAGCTGAAGTAAGCAAGACTTGTCTGCAAAGTTTAAATGAGTTGCTTTAGAACCACCTTTTATATGAGCACAACTCTTAGTCCCTTTCATTTTTTAACCTGCTACAGCACTTCAGACTGTAAAATCTTTAAGAAGGTGACCATGCTTGTACCAGTGCCGCAGCCCCATTAATCATTCCTTCATTCCTCAGAACCAGCCTCTCAGGTTTGAGAGCTGCCACCAGCTTTCCCCCAGGGCCCTTTGCAAGCGAGCTCTGGTGAAACTTTGTGCGGTGGCTGGACCTGCCACGGCCGCAGCAGAGGGGTGCTGGTGTCTGCGCTCCTGCGGCTTGTTTCCCCGATGGACCACAAAGGAGCAAGACCTTCTTAGGGGTGTGGTGGTGGACTCACGCTGCTGAGGCAGGCGCCTGAATGTTCTTTTCCGTGAGCCAGCTCTGTTGTTCCAGGAGGAACCTCTAGCAGAGGGTCAGTGCGGCCAGGCTGGGAGAGGAGCGATAGCAGCGGGATCCCTCGCAGCTCCTTCCTCCGCTGACATGGCTCAGGATCCTCATTGCTCTTAGTGACAATTCCTCAGAGCTGCCAGCCCAGCTAAGGCAGAGCAGCTTTCTAACAGCATCCAGAGCGTGCGGCTCGCTTTGGTGGTGTGCCTTTATTTGCCTACTTGGAAAAGACCGTGATTCTGTTTCAGAAACGTGATTCTATGCTAAAACATAGGACAAAACCTGTCAGTTACTTACAAATGGGAGTGATGACAATGGGCAAGGCAGGAGTATTTGTGTCTTTTCTAGCCACTAGGCTTTTTAACTCGAGCTCTTTTGTGTTTGACCTCTAATTTGAATGGCCAAACTGCTGAAATTCGCTCTTAGGCCACTGCTCCTGTGGGTGTATTAGAGCCGTATGCTGGTGCATCTGCGTGCATCTTTTGTGCCTGCATACTTTGGATAATTTTATTAGCTATTGTTTGAAAATGTCATTAGACATTAAATCAGTTTATTTAGCTATTGTGGGCTAATCCAAACATACAGACTATAATACACTACTCCTGACCTTTTCCTGTTACAGCTTTCAGCAGCTCTTTGCTTTGCAGACCTCAGGTGGCGGGGGTGGAGGAAAGGCTTTAACCCTCTGGGTGTTATTTTGTGAAGGCTACAGGACAGGCTGAAGGTACTACAGCTCATTTTGCAGCATAGGAGAAAGAGGAGAGGAGATATAGAAGAAGGGGGAAAGTCCATGGTCTTACCGTCTTCCTTAATAAGAACTATTTCTTTTAAAGGATATAGAGAATGGAAATGTACTTACAACATCATTTCCTCTAGCTGCCCATTTTACTATGGCCACTTTTGATCTATGTTCATTTGGAAGTAAAATTTATTGATAAATCTCCACCTCAGTGGGTATTTTGATAGTGCATATCTATTGAATTTATTGTTAACAGCAAATTTAAAAGGGAAGAAAAAAACAGAGGAAGAATGCAACAAAAATGTTGACCTCAGTGAATAAAAATCAGACTGTTTGTACTATGACAAAATGAGATAATTATGGCTATAAAACTCTGTGCTCGAAGAATGAAAATAAACAACATACAATGTGGAAATGGGAGAGAGCCATTACCTTAAGACAGACTCACTGAAATCTTTTCTCCATAATAATTCTTAATAACGTGGGGATATTCTTTTAGTAAAGGACTAAAAGTGTCCTGGAGAGTGTTCCTGGAACTTGGCAGCAGAGCAAGAGGATGGTTTACAAACATTCCACATCAGGAGAATATTTGGAAACCAATACTGTGGCGTTTGGCCACTGCTGTTACAAGCAGCATCAGATGCATTTTTTGTTGCATTACAGCCATCTGGCAGGTAAGCGTCCATTTGTCTGTTAACAAATGAAAATTGCCTGAAGCCGGTTTACTTTGTAATCATCCCATATAGAATTTAATTTTAGGCTAAGTCTTCTTATTTGGGGGGAAGAAAAAGTGATTTTAAAAAACCATGTCAGAGTAAGGGGTTAAATTATCAGTTAAATGCAGCACAATAACACTGCAAAGTGGTTGGAGCCGTTGTGGAGTTTGACTCATTTCTAGATTTTAAGCAGAATTTTTCTTTTAAATGATAGCTAAGTAGTTTTCTTGGATTGTTCATGTGCTACACAAAACATCTCAGATCAGTCTATAAAGTTCAGCATTTTCTCTGGAGTGTCTGAAATCCTACTACAAAGAGTATTTACATCTTAGAGTCTGACACCAGCTAGAAATAAAAGGCTGAAATAATAACACCGCTAACTTGCTTTAATTAATTGTGTGTTTCTGTACTTAAGCTCGAAGGGTGGAAAGTATTGCTTTAAAGACTACCTACAAAACTGGCGAATGAGCAGCCACTCAGGGTGCCACTTCAAAGAGAAACACCCAAAAGAGCAGCAGAAGGGAAGCTGCTTTTGAATTCTCTCAGTTCCTCCTGGCAGCCCAGAGCTTGCAAAGGGAAACAGCCTGGAAACGGTTATTTTCGCTTGTGTTCGTTACATAAGCAGCTCCCAGCAAATCAGACTGGAGGTGGAGCAGCCACAAAAGATCCACTTAATAACCTGTGCCTACCACAGCTGCTGAAGGAATCCTACCTGACTTCAGTAGTTTTTCCTTCCTGGCTAAGGGAGATGCCTCATGCTGTCTCCAGACAAAAACCTGGTAAAATTCAGGAGACGCTTGTAGCTCTCGGTTGCACTGGTGCATAGTTTGAGATTCAAGCCTTCCCACTTACTCCAGATTTACACCTTGTTTCAGGTGTAACAGAGCTTGGTTTCTACCCATTTTTAATTTTCCGGTTTTGCTGTAAGCAGTGTTGCTTGGATTGTTCATGGTTAGTACTAAAGAAGCAGAAAAAAGTATCTGAAAATGGAGACCTGAGTTTTGCAAGAGTGCTCAGTCTTTTCTTTAGGCTCAGTTGAAGCTCCAAGAATCATGCATTCATGCTAATCATCCGGTGCTGTTTTTAAACTCTGCCTTTGCAGCCGTGATGTAGCTTCCATTAACCAGCAGCCGAGATGCAGGCTGGTACTCAGGTCCTGCGGATGACAGCTCCAGCCGCTCAGCATCCTCTTTGCCTCCCTGTCCGTGTTAGCCATCCTCCCTCCCAGCTACCTGTCCCACGCCAGGCCTTGACCTGGTCAGCTGGTGGGTTGCTGTCCCTGTCTCCCTCGTTATTTTCTACCCACAGCTCTACTAACGGCCTTGCCTTGGCTTTGGGACTTCTGTTTGGTTTCCTAGTGATGGAATTCTGGGATTATGTTGTCCTCAGGTGTCAGCTGTACCTCCACTGCAGAGATGTTGAAGTAAAGTGGCATCATTTAAAGGGCGATTAGGAGACCACTTTGATGATACAGTAGGTAAAAGGGTTCGAGAGAATTTATACATTTGGCAGGTTTAACCCTTTTTTACACTTACTTTATGTGAAATTGGCCGTAGAAAGGAGAGACTTCTAAGAAGTATGAAATTCTAAAGTGTAACCTGTGCCCAACTTCTACAAACTTTATTATCATTATCTCTGTGAGAATTAAAAGTCAGTTCTTGTAATCTGGAGCAGCAAATATTGTCAGACAACGTGTAATGGAAAATTATAAGAGCCAATATTTAACATATCGAAATGAGAAGCATCACTTGAATTTGGCGTGTATTACATCAAAATATGAAGGTAAATATTAAGATATATTTATCAGATGGCTTTAAATTAATATTTGGATTACTTTTAGAAAAAGAAAATAAAGAACCTTTGAGTAACAGAGAAACAGGGCACTCCTGATGCTGCTGTCACTGTAAAGTGTGACACTGAGAGAAAAAATACCTAGAAATAATTCCATTTCCGTGCTTAAAGCTCGGGTTATTTGGGTCTGGAATGCTTTTAAATCATCTGTTTTAGGCCTTGATACTGAAAATTAACTTTGGGTAGTTGGATGCATATATAGAAGCAGAACAAAACCCCCGCTGACATTAAACAGGTCTTGTTTGGCCTGGGGTTGTGTCTCGTAGGGCTGTTTCCAATGCTTCTGTTTATTTTTGAGGTGTTGTAGAATGCTTTTTCCAAGTAAATATGAGACACGAGTAGTACCAAACTTCAAACCGTCCGCCAAAGTAGCTTTCCTTCCCTTTGTTTAGAAAGATCTCTTTGATTCTGCTTGTAGTTAAAGTGCGCTGCTCGGTAGTCATGGAACATGTATCTGTTTAAACCAAATTCAAAGAGTATCACGAACTGACACCTGCTTAAGTCTTTAATTAAAAAGTCGCTTAATCTCTAACAATCTCTACATGCATAAGCAGAAAGTATCTGTGTTTAATGTGTCCTTTGAACTGCCATTCATTTAGAAATCAAAGATTTGTAAATTAAGCGCAGTATGCTAGACGTGATGATGTTGGACTGGAATCCCTTGCTGGCACAGCCTAGTTTCCCCGATGCTGCCTGCCGCTGGGAATACATTCTGATTAAAGATAATGTGCAGAGGGAAAATGTAAAAAGAAAGGTGTCTTTAAAAAAGTGTGTGTATCAACTGTGTATCTTAGTTTAGTTAATGTTCCTTTATGTTAGTTCATACTCTCTCTCTTTCAAATCTCTCAGCTTTTCTCCTCCAGAACACCTCCCCAGTGCTCTTGAAACAAGTGTATAGACAATCTTGTATTGTCGTCTTTTAATTTTTTTTTTTTTTGCAGTTGGGGTGGTAAATGGCATTAAGTGATAATAAGCATCGATTTTAAGTATTGAAGAAAAAAGAAGAGCAGCCTCTTCAGTTTTTACAGATCCATGGTTTCAGTTATCCCCTCCCACTGGTGGTGTCTCTAACGATTTCCAGCATAATAGTGTGTCTGATCTCACCTCTGCTATCCTCACGATCACATTGAACACGTTGTTTGAAAGCCTCAGGCCCTCTCCTGAAGAGAAGACATTAGTAATATCATTTTTGTAAAATGAACATGGTCTGGTCTGAAGCTTTGTGAGGGAAGGATGAAGAAAGTCCTTGATTTGTGAGAGGAAGGAAGCTGGTAAGGGGAGAGAGACTGAAGGTTTACAGTAATACAGAAAAGAGTATGAAGGGGCCACAGATCTTAGCAGGCAGTGGGAAGGAGACTGGGGGAAGCTGGAGAGAGAAAACTCCGTGGTGATAAATGAGGAGGAGTAAATTGTGAAGGAGATGTGGGTAATGAAAGGAGCCCTGGCGTGGCTGCGGATGGGAAGGGGGCACATGTACCAAGCCGGCGGGGTGGAACACAGATGCGAGGGAATCCCTAGTACATGTAGTGAGCTTGGCTCGCAGGAGCTTAGAAGCCTGTAACTCTTCTAACATGCTTATCTCGTCTATCTTGAGTTATTGCAGTGTCTGTGTTGTGTGTGTGTTGAGTTCAGTTAGTAGCAAAGATGTGTGGAAATGCATCCAGAAAGGAGATGAACACTCCTTGAAAACATTTCAGAGCTGACGTTTGAGACTACAGTGTCAAAGGCATTTGCTTCTGATTTGCTTTTGAGCTCCTGCAGAGCTCACCGAACTAGTTTTGGGTAAGACAAGATGCACAAAGAAGTTCAGCCTGATTTAAATGTGCATTGTTGTGCTTTTAGGGTGGAGACTTAATCTTAGGTGTTTGTTTTTCTTTTTAGAAACTTTCTTTTCCCCTTGTGGTTATTTATATTGCTAGTTTGAAAATATTTGGGATATTGTTTGAGTCACTGTTGGGTCACTGTTACCTGCTGATTATAAGGAAGTTTGTATTTGCTGGGGCCAATTTACACTGTATAAAGGAATCCAATGTGACAGTCAAGGGATCGTGGTACTTCACCCTAAGAATGGTTAGACCTCGTGTCTCTATGAGCTGCATTTAGGAAAAGACAACTGAGGTAATTAAAAAGTCTTTTAACTGCGTCACTATGATATTTCATTATGATATTTTACTATGAAGTTTATTGACAGCTGATGTCATTGCATGTCCAAAACTCCTTTAGGTAAATCTTTATTTGCCTTTTCTCCTGCCTGAACTTTGCTTCAAAACCCTATAGCCACCAGTGGAAGACTTCAGTTAAGAAACTGGGAGTCTGAGGTTAAACACTATCCACAGCTGTTTTTCTGTGATTATTTTAAAAAATTATTGCACCACAGTATTAGCAAAACAGTATGGCTATGGTATCACAGGTAGCAAGAAAAAAGCCAGTCTGAAACAAGTCCGGGTGCGTTCTGTGTCTGGTATTTAAAGTCATAGCTGTTTTTTACTGAATCAATCATAGAATAATTCAGGTTGGAAGGGCCTCAGGAGGTCATCTCTCCAAATTCCTGCCCTAAGCAGCGTCAGGCATGAAATCAGACCAGTTCCTGAAAACCTCTGAGGACAGAGAGTGTGCAGCCTCTGGTCAGCCTCTTCCAACACTTGATTGTCCTAATGGTAAAAAAAAAAAAGATGCTCCCTTACATTTTGGAATCCATCTGTTTTTCAACTTAGGCCTGTTGTCTTTTTTCAGCCCATCATGCACCGTTGTAAAGAGCCTCAGTCATTCTTCTCAATAAGCTTCTTGCAGGTGCAACATGGTGGTTGTTAGGTCCACCCAAACCCTTCTCTTCTCTTCTTTACCCTGAGCAAGCCCGGTTCCCGCAGCCTTTCACCACAGGGCACGTGTTCCTGGCCCTGGCTGTCTTGGTGTCCCTTCGTTCAACCTCCTGTCCTTTACTGAAACCTTTGTGTATTGGGAGGCCCAAGACTATACAGAGAAGTATCGAGTTGGTCTTTATGCAGAAAAAGACCTTTTCGTAATTCTGTTCCGTGGAGGCTTGGGGAGGTTTTTGTGTGTTTTATATCTGGCCGATGAGATCAAACTATTTTAGCTGAGTGTCTTGCAGGTGTTTACCTTAGAGGAGTGTTTTCTAGGCCAACTCTAGGTTTTGGGATATTTTTTAAACAACGGTCCCTAATAGGACGGCTGTCCATGGAGCTGCATACGTGTAATGGGTTTATGATCAGCCTTTAGAGGAAGATTTAACGAGAGGTTTGTCTTGCTGTAGCTGTTATCTCACTCAAGATATCCTTTCTGTCTTTATTAAGGTTAGTGTGGTTGAGTATATTGAAAATAATAAAAAACAGACAGAGAAAAATTGTTGCATGTTTAAAAAAATCATAAAAAGAAAGAGGAAGTGCATCATTTATTATAACACCATGTAGACTAATGAAAAACATACTGCGGGCTGGAAATTTGTTAAGAGCTGGACTCAGAAAGTTTCCATTCCCCAAAATGCCTTGGGGCCTCCAGCTGAAAGCTTGTGGCTAAAGAGGCCCTGTGGTAAACTGACATAAAAAATAACTGCTCCAGGAACAGCCCGCTCCTGTTTCACAATAGCTGGGAAGAAGAAGTGTTACCTGTTGATACTGACTGTGCTGTATCAAGGGGAGTCCGGGGTGGTTATGACTAGAATATTAAATTGGGAACTAAGCACTGGGGAGATGGGCGCTGGGCACAGAAATGTTGTGTTCGTTGTACACACAACATGAAAAAGATGGAGTGGCTTGCTGAGAGCGAGAGAACAGCACTCGGTACTGGCAGAGCATTTAACGTGAAATGATTCCTGGCTTCTAGTCCTTTGCTCATTAACCAGACCAGGGAGGAGAACTCCTTTACTCCCCCCCATGCTGAGCAGGTGCCAGCCTCAACCTCACACTCAAGGACATTCTTTGGGCAGCATCCAAATACACCCCCAGACTGCTGATGGTATTTACACCATCGGTGCTCTGACGAATGGTACCGGGCACCGAGTTTTGGGCCTCTTTCCTTTTAATCTGTTTGGCTTTCTTCAAGGTGTGTCTTCTCTGCAGAGTCAGCTCAAGCCGACTGACTAGGTGTTGGCTTTGCTTTCTGCTTCTCCCTGGTCAGTCCTTATCCGTGTATGAAAATTAATTATTCATTAATGTGGGCTGTGGCTTTCAGGCAATTTTAACTGTCGTGATGTCCCGGTGGTAGAGTTGGTGGGGAGTGCACTGCAGCCTTGATTCCTTCTTCACATGCTTTTTAATGCCAATTAAACCCCCCGAGTGCTGATGTTCTTCTGGATGACAGAGGTTCCCCTGTCTGCCAAGGTGCCCTGGAGTGCCTCAAGATCATGGGACACTTCCATGAAGGCTAGATTTCACAAACCTATAAAGATGTAGTGAATTGGACGTATGAGACTACTTAGGTGGCCGCTTTATGGCCTTTGAGAAGGACAATCTGGGAGTAAATATTGCTTGCCTTAGCAAACTCTTCAGTGAGAACTTAGTAATCCAGTACCTTTTCACAGAAGTAAACAGCAGGTCTAGAAGTCCCAGTTTTGGTCAATATTTCACTGTTGTACATTGGTGAAATAAACATCTACACTCATAGTCACACTGTATTGCTATAGCTGTACTTACATGAGGTGCAGCCTGGGAGAATGTCTGTCTGAGATCGAGCCACTGGGAGGAAAAAAAAGAAAGAAAAGGTGAAACAGTTGTTCATAGGTCGTTGAAAGAAATTAAAAGAAAATGTAATGAATTCTGATAAATACAGATCACTTTTTTTTTTTTGTCTTACGCCTCACTGTTAAAGCTGTGCAGGATTTACCATGATTAGAAAATCTGTAACGTAATTGTTCGTGATGTTTGATGTTGAATTGCTGTCTTGGCTGTAGCCGGAAAGCTTATAGAATTAACGTATCACAGTGGTGTTGATGGTTTTATTTACATTCGTGAGGTGAATTGAGGATCTTGAATAAAAGCCGGAGATTGATCTAAAAATAGAAACAGAACTTCCTTCTCCTCATTGAAAATGTCATGTTGGGGGGGTTAGACCTGACAGTCCTGATTTGAGAGACTTGTTGTGTAATATGATACTGTGAGAGATGTCCGTTTGGTTTGTAATTGTGAAAAGCAGTGGGTTTGGCACACTGTGTGACGCCAATTCACTTCGGTTGCTGAGTATATACTTGCTCCTTTGTACACTGTGGGGAAAAAATACAAACAAGTGTATTGTGTTATAAAATGAAAAGTATGGTACATCTGAGCGCTCAAAATTTATATCCAGGATTTCAATATGCAGATGTTACTTATCTAAAGAAGAAAAATTAAGCACTAATTTCTCTAATGTCTTGAAGTTAAAAAAAAGTCATTAGAGAGGTTTAAGTGACTTAACTTAGATAAACAATTGAACAGTAGTAGTTGAAGAGCAAGCCAGCTTTTAAGAGTAGATGAGTTTTCCCTTAAAAAGAAAGATTAACTAGTTCAAGGGTACTTAATTATGACTAAATTTTGAGGTAGGCAGAATAATTTATTTGGGAAAAAGTGGTTTAAGGTAGCTGCCTGTGCCACCTCAGTCTCTTTGAAGTTTTACTGAGAGGTGCAATAACGGCTGTAAAAGATCTGGTGCACGTTTTTCCCCCTTTCTCTACTATCAGCACTGGTTCTGGGCTTTACTGCCAGGGGTTACAGTTGGATTATCCAGCTCTCCTGCTCTGCTTGGCCTCCCCTTGCCCTCTGTTTCACATACTGTGGCTGCCGTTTATGGACCCAAGAAATATAAATGGTGCGACCAGTATTTTGCTTGCAGTTTTAGTTTCATAACTTGATGAAGAATAGTAAATGGAAGCACAGACTGTTGTTATGATGTGGTCTTGATCTGAAGAGAAAGGGATTTCCGTGGCTAATGTGTATTTGTGATGTGTCACACAGGTGGAAATCGCCTAACACCAACTCTAGTGGTCTTAACCCCGTGCCGTAGTGGCCGGCTGGTTGGTTGCAGTCTGGCTGGCCTCTCTTAAACTCAAAAATGAACATGCCACAAATTCGTGCAAAGAAACAGCTGATCTGCTTTCACACAAATTTGTGTTCAGTGATGTGGAACACAGCTGCCCTGTGCGTTAGAGCAGAAAACTGATGTGGAGAGCTCTTTTCCTCTCTGCTGGGTGGGAAGAGGGTTTGGTTAAACTGGTGGATGTGAAAAGTCCTGGCTGATACCTCTCACTGTGAAGTCCCACCTGTGGAACAGCTCTAATACAATCTGGAGCTCCAGGAGCTCCAGCCAGGTAGGGACAGGCCGTGGGACATGGCTCCTGACTAATGCCGTCCTTCAGTGCCGGAGTTGTGGCCTGTGGCCTCACAGCCGGCTATGTGCAAGTACAACTAGACTTAGACACGTGAGTTGTTGTTGAGTTCAGCTGGGAAGGTTGCACAAGCTGGTTTCTGTGCACGGCAAGGTGCGATACTGAGATCTGCATGGTGAGGACCACTGTCATGTGCTCATGGAGCTCTTGGTGGATTGAAGCAAGATTCTGTCCGCAGTGATCGTCCAGAAGCTTTGCTACCTGCGCTGGATTCAAAAGGATAACGTGTATCTTGTTCCCTTCCTCCTTAGTGACTTGGTAGCTCCTCTGGACTGATCTGGTTTTTGTGCTTTCTGATCCTGGTGGTTGAACATAGTAAACAATGTTCCAGGAATGATTAAATCACAACATGAATCATAACTGGAATGCTGAGCTCCGCACACTGCTCCTCACATCTATGTATGACACAATAAGCCTTCATGAAATAATAAATGGATAACAAATAAAATAAATTATTAAAAAAATAAGCCTGTGCAAATGTGTTATTCACACAGCGACAGCCTTGAAGTGGGTTTGCAATTTTGCTGGGAGCTGAACCCACCGGTTTTTCTCTTCTAACTTAAGTGGAATAAAAAGCTGGTGAAGCAGTTTGAAGTGAACTTGTAGCATGGACGGAATGAGCACAGTGTTTCTAGATAGCTTGAAGAATGGAGTACGATTTCAAATGTCATATGTAATGTATAATTTTATTCATGAGGACTGTTTTCTAGTCTAACTAACATAAAGCATGTGTTGCATTAATTAATCATGTATAATTCTGAATCACAATGTAAAACTTTGCAGTGCTGTAATTAAGAAAAATGAAAGAGATGAGGAGTAGCAGCTGGATGGCTAATGAAGGAGTTAATTTCAGCGTGTGTTTTAGACCACAAGTACTATAAAGCAAAAGGCATGGCCAGCCCAGACCAAAGGAAGGCACTTAACTACCACTCCGTTCCCCGCACCAGCATCGCTGGGGACACCGCAGAGCCTGGGCTTCACTAAAACCGATTCGTTAGTCCAGGCATTACAAACAGGGAAGATACAAATAATTGTTGCAGATTGTCTTTTAGCAAGGAAGAGCTTTTGTCTTCTGCATGTGACTATAAACTTTTCTCTATGAAAATGTTCCTCTCCTTTCAAGTTGGAATACATTTTATAAACTTATTTAACAGTTTGAGAGCCAAAAGTTCAGGTTCTTTTTTCTGTTAGTCAGGACTCTCCAGAGGCCGAGATCTTCAGCCCATCCAATACGTCATTGTTCACATTGTACTTAGGGTTTCTTTAACAAGTCTGAAACGTTTTCCTTGTGCGGTTTCGCAACCCCATTTTTTTTTCTAAACAGCGTGACTCCTATCACTAGATCAAATTTAGAACTTGCTGCTTCCAACAATTGTCTAATGGATCCACATGTTCACACAGCGTGACGTTGGCATCCAGATAGTGTCGTGAAAGTCTCCAGTCAGGACTGCTGTTTCATGCTTCAGCCCTGCTTTAAAATAAAAAAAAAAAGCTCCAGGCGCAGTTATTCTGGTATTCAGGGACACGGGTTCAATGTCTCATGAAATTTAGGAAACAAACTTTACATCTGCTGTAAATGAAAATGTCAACTCTCAGGTATTTTATCAAGGCTTATTGTGTCATACATAGATCTTCCTGCTG
>NW_010392590.1:24933-49990 GCF_000710305.1 Buceros rhinoceros silvestris
TGAACGGGAGACTGGAAAAGAACATTTCCAGACCCCATCCTTTTTTCTGAGATTCCCAGATGGAATGAAGACATTATCTGCCTGTGCTCCTGGCAGCTCGTGTACCACTGCCTTGCTACAGCTCCCATCTCCTTCTCCCTGCCACTGCCTCTGTGTTGGCATTTGCGTTTCCGTAGCCTTATGGTGACCAAATCCCCAAACGGATCTTTCTGAAAAATAACCCACAGAGCAGCAGGCTCAGTCGCTTGGTGTTTGCGTAGCATGCAAAGACCTTTTGTAGTGAGCTTGCCCCTATATTTTGTGAATATGTTTTCCGTTCTCTGTGATGGGATGTAAATAAGTCAGTAGCAATTACTTGGCAGCAACATTCCACGGTTGTTTGCTCTGAAGAAACTTGGTCCCTGGTAGCATGAAGTGAAGGAAGAGGGGTTTGGCTGGAACACCAAAACCTTTCTTTTTTTTTTTTAATGCTCTCATGGGATCTTTCAATTCCACACAAGCAACTGTCTGCACTGGCCAAGTGCTCTTGATTTAACATCGCTGTATGAACACTACTTGTCTCAGCTGCAGGATGTCATAACCTCTATTTCCTTAGCTTAGATTTGAGATCTAGAGCCATATGATTCAGATAAGCTGCAACTGCCCTCACTTTAACTTGATGTATTTGTTTTGAAAATACCGTTGTTCTCTCCAAGTTTTAGCTGCCAAGCAAATTAAGCTGATCTGCACTTGTTAATGGGGAAAACTTAACAGCTTGATTTAAAAAAAAAACCCTAAAACTAGCAAAGAAAGCTGAAGTAATTTTTAACCCATCAGTGCCGATGAAAATACTTCTTTAGTGTAAACTTAAAAAATGCAAAACATTTTTTAAATTAAAAAAAATATAGATTGTCTCTAAGATAAATGCAGCTCTGGTGCGAAAAAGAATTCCTACCAAAATAATTGCATGACATACAGGATTTCAGTGAAGGACTGTGAGCTCACCAAAAACTGTTGCTGCAGACAAGATTCAGAATAGAGGATGATGAGCAGAACTGGGTTGGCTTTGCATTCAAAATTCGATTTTACGTGGGCTCCTGTTCTTGCGCAGCTTAGAAAGAAGCTTTTGGATTTGAAGTGAAGCCAACTGGATTTGTAAAGATGCTTATCTTATTCTCTGGCCCTGTTCAAATCGCCAGAAAATATTAAGGCTGACAAGCCTAACTTGCTGCGCTTCTCAGTTAATATTTTTATGCTGGATTATAGCACCGATCTGTACAAATCTTGGGTTCGTAGTCACCCAGCTGCTATTTCGAAGTGGCAGTTGCTGCCTTCGCTGCTGTGTCTAGCCCTGTATGTTTACTCTCCACTGCAAATATTACTGTCAGTCTAGTGCCTTTGCATGTAACTTGTTGCATTACAGAAATCTTAATTTCTCTGTCAGACAGCTTTAATCTGGCACTAAACTTCCCAGTTCTCGGTTCATACATGCAGTGTGTGTCAGCTCCTCTCGACTCCCTGTTCTTTTCAGCATTTTGTTTCCCATTGAAATTTATGTGCTTACATTATTTGTTAGTTCTTCAATTCTTTTTTTAAGAGAAGCTTAATCCAGAGTAAGCAGGCAGAATAAATGCTCTGCCACAGCCTTGCTGAAGGTGTTTGATGGCATTCTTTAAAAATGTAAAGTTAAAAAAAAAAAAAAGGAAAAACCAATTTTTGCCATCGCTAAAACCAAACAACCTCTCAACCAAAACCAAAGCAAAACTTGTGAAACTCCCTTTTATTGAAAAAATTGAGAAAGAGAAGAAAAAATGGAAGATCACCCAAGAGGGTCTGCCCGAAGGTCAGTCTAATCGCCAGTGTGTCCTATGAGGGTTTTGCCATTACTTGTTAGATAAATGATGATGTATTTACAGGTTCTATTTTGTAGAAATCTGCTACAAATAAGCTTATAAACTTCATAATCTAATCGGGTTCTTTCACTTTTTATAATTGCTGTTTTGCAGTGGTCTTTTGTGGTTTTTCTTATTTACTCATAAATGCTTGGAAAGTCTAAACAGAAAGTTTGATGGCTGGGATGCTTCCCCAGACACAGTTTAGAGCCGTTGGACAGTCAGGGAACTGCTGCTGCTGCACTCTGAAATACAAGTAGCCCCAGCAGCACCTGCCAGAACAGCATGTACAGGGTGCTAAGTTTGGCAAATCAAGATTTTTGTTCTGATAACACACGGGCGGATCAGGCTTAGGGCGTTTGCGGAGTCACTTCTAATTGTCGGGCGTGTCTTACGGATTGGAAAAGCATTGAGGAAATTGCAATCAAATACTGAAAATGACTTTACAATTAAGCTGCAATTTTTCTTGATGGATTTAGGCAATCCAGCTTGGCTGCCAAACTGCATGGGCTGAGTGCGGTTTTTTCTTCCTCCTTCTGTTTCCCCTCTCTCCCACTAGTGCAGTGTGCTGGTTCTGAGGTCAGGGGAAGTCCATGGAGCTGTTCCAGGTTTAAAAGCTGGTTTTGGTATCTGAAGGCAGTGCTGTGGCCCAGGACATCAGCTGAATTCCTCAGCAGTGGCTACATGACCAGCTGGAGCCATTTCTTGCACTTCACCAAAAATTCTTTTTCGATAATGGTTGCCAAAAATTATTTATGCCATAAGAAATAGCCCGTCGCACGTTACAGCTTGTGCAATGCCCCAGCGCTGTAGGCGATCTGATTTTAATTATATTGACACACATACACGCTCCCAAAGCCGGCGTTTCACACGTGTCTGTAAGTCAGAGCTGACAGCCAGAAGTGTGCTTTCTCTAACCCGGCAGCCGAGAGGCAGCGGGTGCTGCCGGGCGCAGTGGCCCTGTTGCTGGCCAAGCAGGTCCCCAGAAGGGAACGTATGTGCCTCTGGGCTTGCTGGCTGATTTGAACATGGGCATTTTCTTGCCAAGCAGCTGGCCCATCTGAACATGACCGCTCCTGACAAGCTGCGGCTGGGAGGTCTGCATCACCTCCCTCTCTGGTACGTGCCTGGCAGCACGGGATGTCTTCTCAGCTAACCTGCTGCTGGGCCAGACAGGGCTGTCTGGTGTCTGTTATCAGCCATCAGCATGACTAGCGGTACGGGTGGTAGAAGGGAGGCAGGGGAAAGGAGGGTGAGCGCTGTAGTGCTGGTGAGTGGAGAAGCCGGAGGTGGGTTGAATGTTACAACACAAAAGAACGGGGTTTTGCAACGAGGAGGAAGTGGTGTGGTTGGTGTTGCTACATCACAGTTCTCCATGACCTACCCATTTGTTGTGACATGAATACCTACTCTCAATGAAGACTAGACGGGTACCTTCAGACTTGTGGTCTTCAGGGTTTGTTATTACTCTTTGAACCCGCAGCTTGATGTTTTAATATTTTGTTTGAAGACTCAAACATTTAGATTTATAATTCTGCCCTTCTGTCATTTCCCTGATTTATCTTGCAGAATAAACATGATTTTGTTCCATTTTCCAGACTATCTTTTTTTTGCTGTTGGCTTAATTTTGAGGTATGATACTTGAGTCAGAGGTAAGCGTCTCTTTGAGAGTGAAAGAAAGAAGCAGCTAACGATTGGAGGGAACTAACTATTTTCTCTGTTTGGAAGCAGCAGCTTATTTTTCGATATTCTGCAAGTCCTCACACACAGGTCCTGCCAAAGGCACCAACTTGAACAGCAGCAGCACTTAGGAGAACGTGCTCGGGTTTTCTGGCAGTGCTTACAAGCGACTTACAAACAAGAGGCATACTGCTTGTAGCGAGTGCCCCACAGTTCCACTGCCGAAGAGGAATGTGTAAAGAATGTGGTTATAGTTCTCCATTGTCATTTCATCCAGCGTGGGCCCAGTTCCCTCAGTGCTTAATATCTAGGACCTTGAGATCAAGTCTGTAATTAATCCAGCTTTAATTAATCCAGAGACGAAGACATTTGCAGTGTTTAGAGCAATAACTCACTGTGTTGCACAGTGTGGGACTCCGCATGTTTAAAACATTCTCTGCTTGTGCATGTACAGATTTTTATAGCTGAATTAAGAATTTATAACATGCTGGCTCTCATATTCCAGGTCTGTTTGTTTCTACAGCTATACACAGAACTTGGACTAGGTCATAAATTTCTGTAGATGAAATGAAGGCTGATTAGAATTTTAATATTAAGGAAGGAAATGGCCTTGGGTAGTGCACTGGGGAGCAGAACAGGCTTTCTGTTAATACACAAGAGTATTACTGTTTTCTTGAACTTTGCCTTCCAATCCAATTACCACTTGTGCCTAGAAATCATAACTCTGATGCCTCCCATTTGATAATGTTGAATGTTATCCTCGTCCAAGTTTATATCATTTCCAGTAGTAAAAGAGATTGTGATTATAAAACTGCTAGATAATATGCTCTTAAAATTGAGTTATGGGCAGTGGTACATGGTATTTGCTGATAAACAAAGCAGAGTTATGGTGGTATATCAAACTGACCCGGTTCTGTCTCTTTTCAAATGAATGAAATCAGGAGGTTTTTCTCGTGACGTGCTGTTCCTGTGATAACATAGGAACAGGAGGTTGCAGCCCTCACAATACGAATGAAAACAAAGCTTTTGGTGCAAAAGGTTTTTCTTTTTTCAAGTCAACATATCAGGAATCTATGTTGTGGGCTTTCATTTTGAGCTCTTCTGTGATAGCATCGTGCTCACAGTATGTAATGAGCTCATACGAGGAGCAGCTCCAGCCAGCTCCGTTATCAGCATAAGCCATCATAGCTCAGTGTGCGTCCTCCTGCGTCCTCCTCGCTGGTGACTGGATTGGATTGGATGGGTAATTCTTGGGATATGTATTCCCAAGCCTTCGCCACACACACCTGCGATGCACATTTGCAGCAGAATGCGATGACCAAAGAGAGGGATCATGTTCTGGTGTTCCTACGTGAGAATTGGTTCTGATTGCTCAGTATTTCGGCGTCTGTTATTAGCACAGTACAGCTAATCATTCTCATACAGGGGGAATGACAGTCGCAGCCTTGTTTAGATGCTCACTGTGTATTTATAGGAGCGTGATGCCCAAATATGGTGGCTAAACTTGGCTGCCTCTCCTGCTGGTTTCTGTGGGTTTGTTTCGTTGTCCAGAGAAGTGACAACATGCTCAACGGCGCAGCATCCATCACCAGGATTCATGCGATCTCCGCTTTTGGTGGGAAAAGAAAGATGGATGTTTGTTTATTTGGTCCTTTAAATGGTATAGCAGACTTCATAGTTATTATCGATCTTTAAGAAGTTCTGTTTATAGCTCTCACACCATTAAAATGTTAAGTGAGCAGCACAGTCTAAAACATATTTAACCCACTCAAAAGACTCAACGGTTTATGCACATAGCTTTGCTTTAGATTTCTTCCTTTTTTTCTTTGATCGCTTGTGTAATGTGTTTGAAATGTGTGTCTGATGTTGATTCCTTCTTGTGTTCCACGGGGTGCATTTGATTTTGCAGCTAAAAGGATTGAATACTAAATGTTCTTTTTGCATGTGTACATGACATTTCAGTTGTCGTTTTTCAGACAGTCCTGGGACTTAAGGCCTGATAAAGTAATAAAATTTATAGCAAAGCCAAAAAAACTAAAATAGAAATGTATTTTTATAGTTTGGGAGACTTTATACTGTAAATCAAAGCAGAAGGGAAAAATATCAGAGATAATATTGAAAATGAAAGAATTGTGTCACCCACATTGTAAAAACAGTATGGATAAAAAAATGCAGTAAGCCAGTCCTGTATTAACCGACCTGTGTTTCAGTAACCAGGAAAATATGGGTTTATGGTGACCTGGTATAACGAGTCTGGTGCTGAAAAGGAGAGTTACATGCCAAGATTTTTGTTTTCCCCTTCTTTCTTACAGCAGAAAAATGCTAATGTTTCCTTTCCTTTCTGAACTTCCAGACTGGAACAGCATTTGATAATCTGGCTCCAGGGTCAAAGTGCCCTTCAGACATCCTCTTTGTAGAGCATATGAATTCTTTTGTTCCATTTGTTGCAGTTTTTAGACACAGCACAGCAAGTTTAGTTTGGTTTTGGTATCTGCATTAGACACAGTGTTTCAATAACGTTCCTTTAAAGGGTGCTGGACTGATGCAGTGATTTTACAGCTCCAGAGAGACTTATTTCTTTCTCGTCCCATATGTTATCTTCAATCAAGAAACCATTTGAACTGAGATGCCTTCAGATATAATATGAGTAAATATGGAAGTTCAGACCTTGCTAGACAGTGTTACAAACTGCAAGGGAGGATCTGATTGTGGTTTTGCCTACAAACACTTTTTATCTGTTGAGTTACACTTTTAAATTACTCCTAACTGTGAGTGATTTTGTGTCAGCCATGTGAGCTGTACGAGCATTCAAAACTAAATTATCACTTAGTTTTTTTACTTCTTCCCCTCCTCAGTTCGCTTCGCTCAAAAGCTGAAAGCCTCAGCCAGCGATCCACTTGACATCTCATACCCAAAGTTTCTGAAATGATCCAGGCATCATACAAAAAGCTATCATCAAACCAGCCAGTGTGGTGATACTCAGTGAAACCAAAACTAAACAGCACTGCTGTGGTGCCTAAGACACCGGCAAGCCCTGCGCTGCATCGTGTGCCAGAAGCAGTGTTCTAGTACTGACCTGGAGATCTTCCCACCCTTGGTGGTACCTGCCCTGCGGGTCATGGATGTGAAGCAACCAACCAACTGGGCACCTGGGTAGACCAGAGTGCCCCTACGAGCACTGGAGGAATATTTGCAGCTTTGTCTAAGGTGACTCCACCTACAAGTTTACGGAAGAAAGAGTGGGAGTGCAGCATACACCTTCACCCATCGTTCCTTCCTGAAGGACGATGCTATGTCCAACGCTTGTGCTGGCAAAGCCGTCTTAGTCTTATTGTGATAGTTTCTAATTACTCACTTCTGCAAGATCACTGCCTGAGTCCCCACAAGCCAAATACTCTGAACAATTTTCCAAGAAGTTGTGAATTACTGAGGAGCTGCTACAGCTCTTTAAAATGTATTGCCTGTGCTGACACCACAAATCCTCTTTCATCTGCATGTGCTGTGGGGCCCTTTGTGTCCTGGATTCCGTGTTAATAAGGTACTGAAAGCACTGCTGTGGCTTATTCCTCATGCTGCTGGCTGTGCTGTACAGACAGAGTACAGTGTGAGATGGAGACACAGCTACAGACGTCCCTGCTCCCCAAGCAAGTTAGGTATTTTATGGTTTAGTTTTTAAAATTCTGATTATCAGTTTGGAGAAAGAGCCACACAAAATTTTCTATCTTTGTAGTGGATTTTGTGGCTTCCTATTTGCAACATTTGTTGCTGTAAATTTTTGCACTTCGGCCAAAACAAGATTGTTTTTACGACTTTATTTCCAAATGCGTTGAAAGCATTTGTTGCTGTATTATTTATTGTACCGCACTTAAATAACTTTATACTGAACATATGCTAAAGCAGAATTCACAAACAGCATCTCCCTCAGTGTAACTCTGAAGTATTTCAGAGAACCTACAGTTGGTGTCCTGTTGTAACAGGATGAAGACAGATGATTTAAAGTTCTTCCAGCTGGAGAAAACCACCTCCCCTGCGGCCAGCACTGCTGGACCAGGAGAGGGGACAATATCCTTGTTTCCGCATGCTCCTTGCTGCTCAAATGCCCCACACAATGTCTCACCTTCATGGGATTATTATCAAAATGGTAATATCCAATGACATCTTGTTGCAAAGTAAAGCTATCTGAAGACTTTGCCCTGATGTGAGGGGAAAGAGAGCAACTGCACAGATAGAGGTAACCCGAAACGTGATCCAGATGATACTTTTACAGCAGACATCATCATGAAAAACAGCTCATACTTAATACCTAATTCAAGGGCAAAGCTATTACCTAAATTAAGAGTAAAACTAGTACCAAAGTAGCTCTGCTTGTTGAAGTAGTAGATGGAGAGTGTTTTGCCCTATTGGTTCTTCCAGGATATCGTTCTTTCCTGTTACAGCACTCCTATTGCTAAAGCATTTTTCATTTACCACTAGTCCTTGCAGCAATAATCTGTGAGGAAGGGTCTAATCTGAGACCAGGTAAGAAAATCTTAGTGTCTTGTGAGCCCCGTCTAACTTCTGTTCTGCAGTGACCAAAGGGGGAAAAGTCCTTTTAAATAAATTTGTTCTCCTTCTAAATAGATAACTAACCAAACACATTTCAAATATTTGCTCAGCTGATCAGATATTGGTCTAGATTTAGAAAACAAATTAACCGAATGTTTGAAGAATTAGACATTTTGTACCTGAATGCTTGTCTGAGTCATGACTTCTGTACCAATGACCGTAAGTGCTCTGGTCAAAATAAACAACCCTTCTGATGCAAATCAGTCAAACATTTTTGCAACTTGAATAATTCTTGCTGTTGTGTGCATTCACATTAAAATTGTGCAGTTGTATGTTTAAATTCTGCTCGTTTCACTAGGGAAAGCCCAGTCAAACCATAGTGCTGTCTGATGCTGGGAATGTGGAATTTTTTTTCTGGGGAACTGAAAAGATAAAGAATAGTTAAAATCACAGCGTTTTGTTAGTCCATCATTGTTGGGGGAAATCAATTTCCTATGCCTATAGGAAACATTTAAATGAGAAAATAAAGTTGTAGGATGGATCAATTTTACAGCAAAGTTAATGAAATTACTAAGTGAGCTTGTTTACTGATTTGTTTTTTGTTGTTCCGCATAAAACAGCTGAACTGTGGAAGCTCTTACTCATTTTCTTTTACCTTTTTGCCTGTGAGAAAGGCACACCAGTGTGTCAAATTCCAAGTTATTATTTCTGCTGTAGATACACTGATTCACTCTGTTACTTTTATATCAGCTATATATTTTTGGCAAAAGGATAACTTGGCAGTTGAACGTCGATTGGATTTTGAGAGAAACGCATTTCTAAGTGGGTGGGTTCAGAAGGCAGAGCAGTCTCCTGTCCTGACACTAAATAAAAGCAGTTCCCGGGTGGAAACTCTATTTTTTTTTTAGAGAAGTGTTTGATTTACATATTCGATTACCTTCTATCTCAATGGTTGTGCCTCAGGATGCTGGTAGAATTGAAATCATTAGTACTAGATACCTTTTCTTTCCCTGTTCTTTAGGGAGAAGCTGTGAACTCCTTTTCCACACTTGGTGCCAGATTCTCTGCTAAGCAGCTAATAACATGAGCGTGCTTAGCAACACAGAGGCACGTAAAGTACATTTTGCATGCTGCCTGTGATGGAGAGATTCCAGTAGACTAAGGGAAAGCTTTTGCAATAAGGTTTCAACTTCTCAGTCAATTCTTAAGAGTCCCTGCTCTGTTCTGCTGGCTGTACAGCATATCACAGCGCGTCTCTGCTGTGAGGTGACAGACTTCAGCAGTTACGGTATGTTCTGGTTACATAATTATGAGTCTCTCTAAAAGGCTGCTAGGGTTTAACATTTAACAGGGTGCAGTCGCTTGCTTTGAGTAAGGGCTTAAGTGAATGATGTCTTCAGACATGATGCACCTCCAAGAGGGAACGCAAAGGGAAGGACAGAGGGCGGCATCATGTGTTGTTCTCTACTGCCTTGACAACATCTTGTTGTGTATTTGTATTGGTGTGGTACGTGAGGAAAATGTATTTTCTTAATTAGATTAGATATCTGAATAGAGTTACGGGTATGGGTTAGTATTAGATGGTAGCATTTGGTTTATTTGCTTATTTAATTAGCTAAATAAGAAAAGTGAAATGTTACTTTGAACTCGGTGATCAAACTACTGGAGCAGTTTAATAACTGGCTGCTACCATTACTCATCCTGGAATTACAAAGTGAACCCATGAATTTTTGCAACAAAAGTGAAAAATAGCTTCTGATATGTTTGTTGACCACTGACCGGTAGGTGGTAAGTGAAGGGGATCTTCTCACTGACTCTAAATTGCAGGAAGCCAACCAGCATCTTCTCACTGCAGCTACTACCTGGAAAGCCTAGAAAACCTGACGGCTCCAGCGGGAGCCTCTCTGTTTCCCTGGCTGCTTGTTTCCTGACTGTGCTTCAGAGTTTGTGATGGGCAGGAAGTTGGTGTATATGCTGAACGGTTAAACACTGCAGTTTGAGGAGTAACAGCTCTAGCAGCCAGGGAACATCACCTAAAGGGAGAAAATCTTTGCACAAATAGCTCACCTAAGAGGATGAAGGACAGAGGGGGACTTCTCATTTATATTAATACTTTCAGTATTGTGGAAATGTGAGTTCTGTACGCTATAAACCACTATAAACTGCTATGCTGGTTATCTAATTTTTTCTTTTTACTCTCTCATGTCTGCAGGAAAAGCAGCTTTTTCAGAATTATCAAATACCTAGTGAAGGCATTTGCTCCATGTTGTTATGGTCCTATTGCAAATGCTCACCCTCTCTGTAGAAGGAAAATGGTTCTCTTGGCTCCCTGATAGACTGATTCTTGCCTGACACATTTTGAATAATAAAAATACGAAGCACAAATTATTGGTAGTCTTGGAAATCATACATTTACAAATACCACCTCGGCTTTCTGGTTTGCTTCACTTTGACAGATACTAGCTGCCTTCTAGATGATGTTCTCAGATTCTGCTCTCAACATCAAGTGTCCATGTCTGAGCAACGAGCAGGGAGAGCTGTCTGTTCTCCATCTGGAGGGGTTTCTGTTGACCTGCTCTGTCCTGGGCTTCGTTTGAGGCGATGACATTTTTATTCTTGACCACCTCTCTAAACACAAAAGCAGAACAGCTACTCCAGTCATGTGCTCAAGGGTTTTATGTCCCCCACTTTTCTCACGTGTCACTTTTGCCTTTGTTTCCCTTTCTTCCTCTGCACTCTCCCTTCGTGGTATTTCACGTGGTTTAGCAGATATATCAACTTTCTTGTGCTCCTTGTATTACCCCATCTATTGGTGGCGTCCCCCTTCCTGTCCTGCACTGTCCTCCCTTGCACTTTCCAGATACTCCTCTTTGTACTTTCTGTTCTCCTTCTGTTCCTTCCCATGTATAAATGTTAATTCTTGTGACTTACTTCAGTTTCTTGTTCCTTCTTGCTAGAACAGTTCCCACTCCCTGCTGCCTCCTTTGTCTAGTTTTTTGCAGCCACCGACTGAGGTCACTGGAAATGTTGTCACTGGTTTTGAGAACGGAACCAGGCTCTTGGTGACTGACATACCCTCACACTTTGTGGGAACAGCCGGAGTTCAGGCCCTTAGAAGCAAAAATTACATTTTCTGCCTTTACTGGGTCTCTACTGTTATTTTGAAATCTGAAGGAAATAACTGAAAGCCCCAAACCATGCAATGCATGGCACTCCTAAAAACCAGCAAATACCAAAAGATCTGGGATAATTTGAGAGCTGTCAAGCTGAAGTTCGTCATCCCTATGCGTAAAAGGTAGGATACAGATAGCAACATTACATATTTCACACTTATGTGTATTTTAAGGAATGATGTCTTCAGCCAGAGGCGGCAAAAAATGGGATCCCACAAGTTGCACAGCCACTTGCTATCACCTTCTCTGTCTGCTGCCAGAAATATTCACAGTGAATCGAATTAAGGAACTGATTTGTGTTTAAAGAAACCTCTGTGGTGAGGTATAGAGGTAATTTTAACCCAGATGAGTTTACAAGACCGTACAAACCCTTGTGCCAGCCCAAGGAAGAGGTGGGAGAAAATGGAGCGTGTGTCTTTTGGCCACTGTACTAACTTATGCAGGTTTAAATTGTGCCTGGAACCATTACCTGAGATTCTTTTGTTTGTAAGTAAAACTAAACAGAAATATTTGCTTGTGTAACCTTTGTCTGTGAGCAAATAGACATCTAATTTCTAAGCGTGTTGTCTGTACTCCTGCAGTCGCTGTGTGATGATATTTCTACCAGTGAGTTATTAATTTCTATTATATATAGTGTGGCTTCTCTAGTGTGAGGCGGGGAAGGGAGAAATCAGAGCTCCGTGTAAAGCCATTAAGCTTTTAGGCGTATAGGCAGCTTAAAGGGACTCACAGCTGCTTAACATATGCCCTCAGCCTGAACTCGTTCTGTCACTCGGTGTCTGACTTCGCTCAACATATGAAAAGTTGATGTGATTGATGGTTGGTTATACAATATTTGTCAGGGTGGCTCAATCATTATGTCTATAGGTTCAAGAATATAGAAAAATAAAGCTGAAAGAACAACAACAAAAAAATGTGACATTTTCCCCATTCATTAAGCTTACTTAAAGCAACTCGTTTTGTTTGCGGGAGTTCGTGGTTGCTGGTTTTTCTAAGCAGCAACTGCTGAGTGATTTAGAGTACATTTCTGCTCTTTTGTTTGGATTTCATTTGTGAAACCATTTAGAGTTATAAAACTGTCACCTTAAGGCCAACGAGGGCCTCATGTATGCGGAGCTTGTATTCTTTTCTCTATTTTGTGTGCTGTTTGCATTCTCCAGTACGTACCACCATTCTTTGGGCTGCTCAGTAGATTAAGTCTCCTGGCCGCCTTTAGAGCAGCAAGAATCTTCGAAGTAATTATGAACCTGCATCTCAGTCATCAGGTAAATGAATGCATAAAATCTGCCAACCACGGTACCTTGCCCTTGGCCAAGCCCAGCCTAGCAGCGTAGTAATAAAAAACTGTGCTGATGCTTAAAAACACATGAACTTTGGGAGGTTTGACTGCAACTAGAATTGAATCCAGCATCTGAACATTAGAAAGCATAGACCAGTTCGTTATCATAATTACAGGAGTTAAAACATAGTGTCGTCCCTTTCTGAACTCTTGGATTCCCTAAAGTAGCTACCAGCTGGGAGATGAAAAATGTTGTGCAACTTGTATTACCCACTCCTTGGAGTTCTGCTTGCTACGTTTCTCTCCTGCACAATTCCATTGGCAGCTAAGCTCAGCTTTACGTTGCATGGAAGATGTAGGGCTCAGGTCTGCGGTCATTCTGCATGAGGGTTGTCCCCCGTGGCCTCCTGCTGGGTTTGTGTACAGAAAACTCTGGAACGTTGTCCAGGTGGCTTCGTGTATTTATTTCAGGTTTTCTACGGTTGTGGCAGATTTAAGATATCAAGTAGTTAATCAAATTATATAGATGTTGATGTGACTAATCTAGAACAAGAGAGGAGCTGTACCACCATTGGGGACTGAACAGCGTCACGGCTAACTCTTTGATTTTTGTTCTCTTTTATCTCTAAGCAGCATTTCCACCTTGTTGAAGAACTCTGTCGTGTATGTTTTACCAAGCCCAGGGGGGCTCTAGGCTTTGTTGCTGCATTTCCTGAGCCGAGGGCTCGCTGCGAGGGACAGGGAGTGCAGAAGGTCCTGGGTGGGGTGCAGGAAGCAATGGCTGGCAGCTCTGCTTGTCGCATCGAGCCATCCTGGTTGCGGCTACGTAGGGTAGGCACAGAAATGTGCAAAAGAGGTGACATGCAAAAATGTATAGAAAGCAAAATAGTTTGGGCATGTTTATCCAATAGGAGGTTTGAGGAGCTGTAACCCTTTTTGATTTTATGTATGTAAAAATGAATATGTACTGTGCGAAAGGAGAAAGTGTAGTTCTGTGATGTATTGTGCCGAGCACATGCCTGAAAGTTAGGAATTTTTAAGCTGAAAAGTTCCACAGTTGGCTTGAATTTCAGTTACTGTGGGCAAGTTGCAAAGTTTGGCTTAAAACTGGCAACATGAACCGTGCTTCCTGACATGAAAGTTATCAAGAGTGTTTGAAGAATCAGATGATTATCTTTCATTTCCAGTTGTATCCCAAGTCTAATCATAGCAAGATCTGGGAGTAGAAGTCTTAAAAAAAAAAAAAAAAGTGTAAACATTTTCAAAGCCAGGAAGAGTATGAATCATGCTCCTGTTTATAACTTGAAAGGTGGAATTTATCATGAATTTGCACCTCTTATTGTTAGTGCGTTCCTGTTTGGTTATGTACAGTGGGAGATAAGTCAGTGCTTCAAACGCCTTTGACTTTTTGGAGTCAATTAATAGAAGATTTTAAGGGTCAGTGACAGATTTTGTGAAAGCATTAAATAAATGAAGAGTTCACTCTGAGACTCTGGAAGAATTCTGGACAGGAAGTTCGATGTTTTGTCTTTGCTGTCTTGGAAGAAACATGGGTGCTGCTTTTCCTGGCTTCTGTAACTGTTGCAGTGGTCCCTCTTCTCCTCAGCTGCGCGTTTCAGTGACCATGCTGCATGTGTCACTGGCAGGGGTCACCTCTCCGCTTCCACCTTACGGCCTTCCAGAAGGATTTTAGTTCTCGCTTTTCCAAGGGGAAAGTACTCATTTCTAAAGAAAGCTTAAAAACGAAAATTTCTGTGTCAAACTTTGTTCTTGTGCGCATTGTAATTTTATATAAAGTGTTTTTGGACACACCTTGAGGTTTAATTTCATCTTCAGCAGAGAAGTATGATATTTGCTTTCTCATTTCACATTCATACACTGGAATGTCTCATGTTAAGGTAGAATCCTTATTTTAATTTTTATTTTAGTTTGATTTTTCGGTTTCAATGTTGTAGTGTTTGCAAGTAAAAAGGAATATGAATCTTTCCCGTTGCTATTCAGAAAAGATTTCTTGGGTTTTTTTCCAGACTAGTTAAATTCTTTTTAAAATTTCTCAAAGATCACGCTTTCCCTTGAGATGGACCTTCCATTTGCTGTTAATCTCACTCTTCCTTTGCTCTCCTTTTCTTCTGCCAAGCATGAACTACGTCACTTTCGGAGCTTTGCAGTCTATTCCCACTCCAGCCATTATCCCATACGCTGTGTGGAAATGTTGGCTCTTTCACTAGCAGTTCAAACATTTACCTTTGACAAACTGCCTTTTCTGAAGACCATCTCCAGAGCCCGCTGCTGTGCTGTCCTGTGTGCCATGAAGAAGTTGCTTTTTGTTCCTACCTTAAAATTTTCTTTTAATCACTGCAAAATTCAATGATGAGAGAACATGTATGTGATAAACTTCACCCTCCTGTTAGCGGGTTGGTCCATGCTCTCTTGTATTTCACATGTTGTTCTGTCCGTAATTAGCCACTCTATTTTAGACTTCAAAATTCTGTGGGCAACTGCCATTTTCTGGTGTGGTTATATTGGTTATCAAAGATGTAAAATGTAAGTTCTGCATGTAAAGCTTGGCTTTGACTCTAGCCTGAGTTGTAAATTCAATCCATGTAAATTAGCATATTTATTTTATAAATATGTGTAAGCTGCTTATTATTGAAATGTGGATTCGTGCACTTTTATTTTGGGATGACTTGCTAGGAGCCTTAATTCCAAAGTAAGCACTAACACCTTGTTTTCTGCTGCCTTTACAATGAGATCCTTCAGTGTGGTCTGTTGAAATACAAACAGGTTTTATGGAGTATTTTTACTAAACAGTCGACAGGTTTTAATTTAGGGTCTTAAATCATAATTGTTTTTCAATCTTCTGCTCTGTCTCACAAAAGCGTAATGAGGGCACACCTGATGCTATAAAAACCAGATGTCCTTTCAGTATTCCAGGACTGTGATAAATTTGGAGAGCTTAAGAGTTAGTGTCATAGACGTCGAGTTGTCAGGGAGCTCACAAGAACGGAAAGCATGTAGAGCTTTGCTAAATAAATAAGATTTGGGAATGGATTGCCCTTTAATTTCAGAGACTTTCAAAATGCTGAAAAGATGGATGGAATTTTCGTAAGGAACTTTCAGGAGACCTTCTCAATCCGACAGACTATGTATTCCAATTCTTTCTCCGTACCAGCAGTGTTTAATGAGACAGTACCACTTGCACTTGGTCATTGTGACTGGAAGAGCAGCAAGCAGACCCGAGGAGAAGTTAGATGGTGTAATTCTTGCAGCTCTCAGAAACATCATTCCTTTACCCTTCTCCTTGAGACAAAACTTTTGAAAACAGGGTGTTCAGTGGGAGCTGAACTGTGCAGGAGGTACAAGTGGAGCTTTGCAGTGATTGTCACAGTCTAAGTCACCCATCTCCAGTTATCACTGGGCATAAAGCCAAATGCAGAAACCTGTCGTGTCCATCACGCTAATTCCTTACTTTGTGTTCAGATAACTCCCTTTTCATAACCAGACTTAGGGTCCAATTCTCTGTCTCCTGAACCATTGATCCTACTGTAAAGCAAATCAAGAGCTGAGGTTGTCAGTGCCCTCATGCTCAGTTGTCGAGTGCGCAGGAGAGTTGAGGGGCTGCTTGTGTTCTGGGTGTTGCTGTGGGTGTCTATTTTAGGGTTGTTGAATGACAAAATGAACACGTTCTGCTAAAGAAGTGAACGCTGCCTGTGCTGCTTTCTTGAGCATCTCCTTTCAGGTTTTGTTCATCACAAACTGAAAACTGCACGTTCTGCACACACGTGTGTGTGCAGCAGAGTGTATGTACGTATGAAATACATTCGGGAATATTTAGCTCGGTTCTTTTAAAAGCTCTTACTCTAGCAAACTGCAAGTGACGCTAGTTTTATTTCGTAACAAATTAATGAATAGAAGTTTTGTGGAGGTCTGGGAGAGGGTTTGAAAGTAGAGTTTGTATACACCAGGACAAATTAGCTATACATCTCTTGAACTCTGGAGCTGAAGTTAATGACAACCTGTTAGAAAAGAGGTACGAAGTTTTTTACGGGTTTTGATGGCTTTTTTGTTTTTAACAAAAATGTCTTCCTAAGTCAAACATAAGAAGTCCTGTTTGAATTGCGAGGAAAGCCACCCTTCCTAAGGATTGATAATCTTTCATTTGATAATTAGTTTTCTGCTTCACTAGCCTTTCCCGTAATGGGGATAAATGTACCTTCTCCAGCTGTATGTTAAGTATGTTCCATTTCTGAGTCAGAATGGGTACGATACAGAGAAGCTGTCAGTTTGAGACTGAGCAAACTAAATCTACTCAGCTGAATGAATCCAGTAGTGAACACAAACTGCTGATGAAAGTAAGAAGGGAGATACCTTGAGGCTTTGCAATTCCAGAAGTGTCAGATCATGTTCATTTGAAAGGGATGGCAACACTCCTTTTCCACCAGTGCAGACACAAGCAGTGTATTTCACCCAAGATGGGCTGCCCAGGTGTTTAGCAGACCCTGATGTCTGCACTTTTATGGTTGAATTTCAGCATTTTTGGAATAGCCTTTCAACATGTTTTGTAGAATCCCAGATATTTCACTTCATAAAGATATAGATAGGTGAGATTAAAACAAAATGTTTGTCCTTCCAGCTTTAAAATCACTTCATCTACTCTCTTGACTGTTGCAAAAGCATACGAACTGTTTTCAAAAAGCCCTTTTACTAACATACGTCGCTGTAAGGACAGTTGGCATGAACTGTTAGGAGCTGTTGACTGTGGTGAAGATGTGATTTGTTGTTGAGGACGAAGTACTCCTGATGGTATGGGACTATCAAGACTGGTAGAAATGTGAGAAATAGGATCTGGTTTGTTGTCTCCATCTCAGCAAAGCACCGTGGGATTCTTCCAGATCTCCATACTCTAAAGGAAGACTCTAAAGGACTTGGGTCACTGTTCAGGGAATCTGCTTTAATAACTTCGGCATGACTGAAAAACTTTGACAAGGCTTGCCTTCTGGTACGCCTGCTAGAATATATGTGTTTGGCCAGAACAGTAAATGCTGTGGGAGGTTACGCCACTGAGATTCTGAAAAATGCACCACTACGAGCAAAAATGCCCCGTGCTCCTAGAGACAATATTTATATTTTCTGCTGAGGGAGTAATGGGGATGAATATAATTTGAGCTTGAGAATGTCAGGGCAAGTGATACACGTTGTCGAAGACCCACCTAAGTTTTCCTTGTTTGAAATGTTAAGTAAAGACTTCAGTAAGTTCCTCTGCATGAGGATAAATTTAGCTCCAAGAGCAGTGCGAAACAGGCTTGTTGATTGGGGTGGGAGTGATTGCTGTGACTCCTGAACTATGAAGGTGCTGTCATTTCTGCAAAGGATTTGTTCAGGGGGAGGCAAAGCATGGAACAGATTTTAAAAAGGTCAATCATGGGTCTGTGGATATGCCCCAAACCTCATTTGGGGCCGTATTCTGTTATGATTCACAACTTTGCTTTTTTATTGTGAATTATTGTTCTTTAATTGCATCTTCAGCTATAATTTTGTGATGTTTTTGTGTGAGGAGCTCAAAAGTGGAATGATAAAATCAGCATAGAAATTTCTTACTATTTAAATACTGCCTCGGCTATTTTCATAGCGTAAATGGCGCAATTCAAGCTTTAAAAGTGCATGAACTTAGGTGCAAAAGTAACAGTCTCCTACTTTTGGTCATGGAGGTGTTCTCCACGTCGCTTCAGGTGTGTGGGTCATTTCCATGTGATGTGAGAATAATAAATTCACCTCTAAAAGGCTTCATTTTCCAAAGAAAGAGCAACATTACCCCTGCAGAAATACACATGCACTTGCTGTACTAAGTTCTCGTGTTCTGACTGAGATGGTGCTGAGGTGGAGGAGATGCTGGGCGGTCTCTTCTCTCTGCCATAGTCATCCAGACTGTGTATCCTACAGGTTTGGGATAGTGAGGCACTGAGATATCTGACAGAAGTGGAGGCATCCAGTCCCTCCCCAGCCCTTTCTGGCAGTGAGCACGTGTGCTGCTGTCAACATCTAATGATGACCAGCGCGGAGGGGCCAGGCATGGCTGCTCTTGCTCCACAGGCACCTATTTATTATCTGTTCCAGTGAATTCCCGACGCTGCTGGAAAAGAGATGTAGCTATCAGCATTTTTGCTTGCCTTGCAAAAGGCAGGCTTTGATTTCACCCTTCGTGTCCCACTGAAGTCTAGATAAATCGGCTGAACTTGGCCAAAAACTTGAGAATGTTGTGATTTACAGCTGCGATCTCTGTCGTTCCCAGTTTTGTAGGAATAGCTGTATAAAAACTGCATGCATTAGGGTAATGACCAAAATTACACGTGCTGGGTAAGCCTGTGTCGGTCATTCCGTACCAACGTGCCAGAAATCCCCCTTGGCTGTCGTAACATGTAGCTGCAAAGTTCTTTTTGACCGACCGAAGGATCAGGCTAGCCCCTGCACCCACGGGCTGCTGTAATTCATGGTAGAGATCAGCACGGGGGACTCAGTCCAAGTATGTTCTGTATGTGGCTGCTATGGTGATTACAATACATAAATAAAATGGATAAGTACAGACCCCGTTAGAAATTCATTCCTGGCACTCTCTCAGATTGCGGTCCGCTCCAGCGTGCGCTGTCAGCCGTGTTTCCTGACTCCGAGCGGGCCCTCCTGGACCGGGAGCGTGGAGCTCCTGGAGGGGCTGGACTTACGCAACGGCCCCGTCCTACCTTGTCAACTAGCAAATTCAACGTGAAAACGGTAAACAAAGGGCTTTTGTGCGTGTTTTCTAGTTCAGTGAGGATTAGTGGCTCGACACGATCTTCAGGCGCGACAAGCTGAGCGTTAACTTGCCCGAGGTTAATGAGGGAGGATGTGGGGCAAGCTGGAGAGGCTGTGGTGGAAAGGACCCGCTCCGATGTCGGAGGCAGTACCGAGAATTGTTATGAGCAGGTTCTGCTTACCTGGGTTGGCGTGTCGGTCACGTGTTCCCTAACGTTCCGGCTGCTTTAAGATGTGGATTGTGCCGATCTCAGGCGCTCGCTTGCAGTCCTTCCCGTGGCTCCAGGGGTCCCGTCCGCCGTGGTGGACATCCTAGCCTGTACGTGGCCACTGGCTGAATCAGATTCCTGCTTTCCTTTCCCCTCTCACCTTTTAGCATTCTCCGACTGTAAAATCCGTCCCTTTCCTGAAACACAGAACGATGCACTTGTCCGATGAAGCTTTTCCAGGCAGGATTCAGATTCCAAATAAGCCTTTCATTTCCTTTGCGTTGGGGGGAGAGCGAAGGCAGGGAGGCAAAGGAAAGCGCTTGCTTCCTCTAAATCCCCACCAGCGTCTTCCCAGCACTGGAAGCAAAGTCGCTTGTCATGGTGATCTTCAGAGTTTAACTTTAGGGGGGAGGGAGAAAGTGGAAAGCAAACTGAATGCTGTAGTGGAGATTTCTCTCTGCCCCCACCGGGCCCCTTGCCGACTGTTTTTATTGATTTCAATCACTGGAGGCGAGCTGGCTCGCAGAAGAAACACTGTGTAATGTGTTCTTTCCTGGCTTTCATTAGAGAAACTCAATGCAGTGCGGTCACGCTGCCGAGCTCGCCTGGCAACCTGCCTACACCCTGTGGTACCTCTTTCATTGGAGGAGATCGAGCTCGTGGTTTGGGGTTGTTTTATTTATTTCTTTTTAATTCTCCAGCAAGGATTTCAAAACAGCCTGTGCTCGGCTTCGCCCTCCTCTCGCAGCCCCAAGCCTTTGTAAGCTTCGGAAGGAATTGTCAGCACCCCTGAAGGGGACGACTTTGGTGGCAATGAAAATGCCGAGTGCTGCGACGGTCTCGTGCTCCTTCTGTTAAAATTCCTCTGTGTGTTTCTGGGGAGGGGTTAAAAGGGCTGTGTGTGAGCCACAGGGATGTGGATGCAAACAATTTCCAAAAGGATTCCTTTTTTTAGATTCCATCTTCTCCTGATTGGTTAACACAGTTTAATTAAGGGTAAGAGAGTGAGCAAAATCCTTCGACAAATATGTGAAAATTCCTGGCAGGGCTGTAGTTGCAAATGAAGCAAAACTGCGTTCCCCAAGCCTGCAGCCACGGTGGTGTCTTAAATATTTCTGTTGTAGTCTGGACTGTGATACTGGTGGAGAAAAATGAGAAATAAAATGTGGTACTAATTTGTGCCTTAGAACTCAATCTGCTACAGTATGTATTTTATAGGAGCAAACAATCTATACAGTGGAATTCAACAAGCCAGGTTCTGTAAACCGTATTGTTCTGTGTGCCTATAAATGCTTTTATTTAATTGAGGAAATTGTTCGATTTCTTCTGATTCAGCAGTTCCTAATGATAACACTCTGTGCTCGTCAGACCTGGTTCTAAATTATGAAATGGGAAGATCAGATAGTTGTAAATTAAGCCTGTTTCAAGCTAATAAAGGTGCATCAATTCTAAATCACAGCTGCAAATTTAGGGCGCTACCTGATCACTTGTGCGTGTGAGATGCCGTAGCTGTGTACACAAGGAGGCTTTTTAAAACCAAAAGCAAAAATACTTACTCAGCCACTGAAAGAATCCTTTTGTGGATCAGAAAGATAAAAAGCTTGTTCTTATTTAAGTCTAGCTTCCTGCAGAACTTGTTTGGGGCTTTTCTGCCTGGGTTATAACTGCAGAAACCTTTCCAAAACAACACGACGTACGTTATTCCCAGAGATTCGCAGTTACCTGGCTTTTTGGACAAATTTTTTATTTTCTTTGAGCAATGTATTATTTTCAAAAAAATCTTCCTCTGTAAGTCCTACAGATGTGATGTAAGGAGGCATATTTCTACAAATAATGCTTTTCATTCAAAATTTTCTTTCTGCATGGTAATAAAATCTCATGTGCCCTCTCTGGTCATCCCCCTTCTTTTCATAAGGCGCTAAATGATAGAACATAGTCATTTAAATTCAATGCCCGGGAACTATTTTATGCAAATTCTCTAGCTGTAGTGGTAGCGCAGTTCATGGCAAGCCTCAGATAGTAAATCATTCATCAATCTTCCTTTTATGGAGCTTGCCTCTAAGAATTGTCCAGCCTTTCTTCTTTGTAGGATTTGAGCTGTTTATAGATTGTGGTTTTTGTTTTTAAGCTGGCAGATGGCCAGTTATTTATCTGACTTCATATGCATTGTGTAAGACCCAAACGGAACGTTTTGCACGCTGGTATCATTCATGGGGCATGTGTGGGCAAAAGGCTACTTGTAAGCAGAAGCCGTCACGTGATGGTCGGTAGCTCCTCGTCGGCTCTTGGTCAGGGAACAAAGCCCCTTTTGACATTCCTCTGCATTATAAGTTATGAAATAACGTGAGCTTAATGAACAAACAAGGCAATACAATGCTCGTACTATGAAATAAGCTGTTTCATCCATGTCCCCATCGTTCTCTTTGGAATTCAAGAATTTGATGCCCTTTTTGTATAGTTGTCCCTGTTAGTCAAGTTTTATAGTTTATTCCGGTGAGTTTCTGCTGTTGCTTGCTCTGCTGTCGCACAGATGTGTATTGCTGTGCTGGTAGAAAAGGATAAAAGTCTATTGGCTTTTGGATGAGCTGGATTCACTGGTACTAATAAATAGTAAATTTGGTGTTGTGGCTGGTCTGTGGTTACTGCTATAGGTTTGGCAGCAAAGCTGAACCCCTGAAGAGCGGGAAGTTCAGACCTACACAGACGAATCCCAAAAGCAAATTCGTAATAAATGAGTATTCAGTTCATTGTGGCAGTTCTTCAGAGCTTCTGGCTCCGTCGACCTTATTTTGTGCTGGCAAGAGACAACTAGGGATGCAAATGTAGGAGTCCTTGAAACAGTGATGAGCGAGGAGGAAGAGCGAACGTCTTCGCGTGCCTTCATTTCTACTCAAGTATGAGGCAATCGAGGACCTTTGGGTAACTCTAAATCTGGAAACAAATTAAAAAATGCACTTAGTGCCCTGCTGAAACACAATACCATTAGTGTGCTGTTAATTCCGTCTTAGAACTGGTTCCCAACTCTTACGGTTCACGGTCCCCTGGCAGTGTAAGCTTTTATGCAGATGCAGTCTCTGAAATTTCAAACTATACCTGTTTGGGTTTGCCACCCTTGGTGCAGAAAAAAAAGTCAGATATCCTCAAGAAATCCCATACTGGGTATGAGTTTCTGCCAGTTTCTCTTGCAGGAAGAGTTATTTGTCTCTGGACGGCTTTACACTGGCGAATGCTTCAGTTTGGGGTGGCTCCCCTCTTTGAGGGGTAAGCTCAATTCTAAAGATCACGGACAAAATGCTTTTAAGTATGTGCAGTGTTTCCAGATTACAAAGAATAATGGAAAACTCCAACTGGTATCTCAAATTGATGCAGCTGAAGCCTCTGGATGTTTTGAGCGAGATGTCTTAGACTATTCACGGTCTGTTACTGTTTTTATGTACAATACAGAGATTTAGAGCCTGGTGTTGATGAGAGGCACCGTTCTGGCAGACACAGCACTTTGCCTGCCGATGGACGTGGCGTAGTCTGAACTTGGAGATGTCTGAGCTCACTTCTCCATACCCTTGCTAAGATGACATGGGTTTTTGTAAGTGTTAAACGATTTGGGAGTCCGTCTTTTACTCAAAATATGGCATCCAGTGGCAATATCCCTTTTAGCACCTTTTCAGGCCTTCTGGAAAGTTTCCAAGTGGAAGACTCCCACCTCCTTAATCACGGGAAAACACTGGCTCTCCTCTGGATGTCATTCATTCAAGCGTGCTGACCTAGCCTGACCTTGTTTAGATTGAGATCTAATGAGCCCATGATCCAAGGTGGTGTGGCAGCTCTCAGCAGGCTTTGCAAATAAGCAAGTGTTGTGTTTTTCTCTACGCATGTGGTTTAAATTTATCACGTCAATAAACAAGTGTCTCGCATGCTCAAATATGGACTTTACAATGTCGGAGTTCAGACTAAATTGTAGCAGTACAAATTGTGATGTCACTTTGTAAATATAGAAGGAGACAACCTGGGATATTTATGACCTCAAAACAATGAAGTCTTGTTGTTGAGGTTTTTTAATTTAAATAATGACATAATACTAAAACTCTTCTTTCAGAAAAACAGTCACATTAGTGGTTCAGGGAAAACGAAATTAAAAAATAAGGCTGTGTATTTTAAAAAAAGGAGAGATGTGTCAGTAGAGTATCATAAAAGAGACCATCCGAGTTAAAAGAAATACAGGTAGGGTTTAAATTCCAGTGTTTTTGGTTGGTTTTGGTTTGGTTTTAGTTTTGTTTGGGTTCGTTTTCTTTCAAGTTCCAGGTTTGGGGAAGATTTTTTTTTTTTTATTGCAATAAAACTACCCTCAGCTTCGGTGGAGAACATACCACCAAATGCAGGTATTTGATGAAGCACATAAAACTTGAGGCTTTCACACTGAAGACCAGTCAAGGGTGGATTGTGGTACCTACTAATAGATGAATCAAGTTGACATGGATAGAACAACTAGGAAAGTGGTTTGAGCTGTGATACTGGGAGCGCTTTCACAGTACTGGGAGTCCCAAACAGAAGCTGGACAAACCCGATTTTCCTTGGATGATGCTGTGGATAGCAGAAGGTACCTCCAGCTGTAAATCCCAGCTCTTTCATGCCCGCGACAGCCTCAGCCCCGCCAGGAGAACAATGCTCCTGTTTCAGACAGCCCACGGTGCATCAGTCGCGATGCTGGAAACAACCGTTGCCACGGCTCGGTATTTACGTTGGGACCTACAGGAAGGGAGCAACTTGTTTTGTTTTTAACTGAGCAGTTGGGGAGAGGGATAAAAAGCTTTTTGATAATGCGAGGAATGTGGTGGCGGGGGGAGGGAGGGCAGAGATACGCGTTTACTGTAAGTATGAAGAAGCAGAGGCCTCTTTATCAGACCGGCTCTAATGACGTGCCACAGTCACTTTATTTGAAAGCTTCATGGCTCACAGAAAAGTAAACAAATTCATTACATTATTTTTAAAAGAAGATTAACTGTAGTGTGTCGTCTGTTGGACAGCTGCTGTAGTAATCTTTTACAAACACTTTATAAATGACCACCCTCAGTGTTTTCCTGGGCTTTGTGTGGCTGGATTGTTGTTTTAGCAAGTACCAGGGTGGCTTTTCCAATGAAAACGTTGTTTCCTGTGTAACAATTATGTACCTACCTTCACCCTAAATATTATTTTATTCTCAGCGTGAGTTATAAAATGTCTTCTATACAAATGCAATACGTGTTGCTTTTTTGCATGAGTTTGCACGTAAATGTTGGCTTTTCCATGAAAGGAGCTAAAAAAAATACTTCAAACAAAACCCACGAATCCTCTTTGACGCACTTTCATGTGCTCTAATTTCTGCTTTCTTGCCTTTTTTTGGTCTTTGGAAACAGAAAGTTGAAAAGATGAGTGAGTGTAAACTTAGATGATACATGAATTGACACTGAAGTAATGTTTACACCTCGGCAGGTGTCTTTAGCAAATACGATGTTGTTGTCTGGTTTGACCATCCTTTGC
>NW_010392590.1:50117-50496 GCF_000710305.1 Buceros rhinoceros silvestris
AGCAGGAATAACGTTATTTAGCACCACGTCTGGATTTTTGTTTGAAAACGCTCGACTAACACAAATTGATACAACACTCAGGAAATGTCCATGTATAAAGGGGTTTTAACCAATCTTTCTATAAAACTTTCAGGTTTCAGTTATGGGTTCCTTGAGCAGGTGAGGAGGGAGCAGAGAGAGGAAGAAGAGCATTTTCTTTTACGTACAGTTTGGCCTCCATGGGTTTCTGATGCTCTAGCAGAGGACCTTACCTGGCAAGAACCATAGTACATAGTAAAGCTGCTGGACCTGCACCAAGTCCACTCTGTGAATGGGATTCTTGTTCTTGGAAATGTTGGTGGCAGTTGGACTCGGCAGCCTTGCGATGTGAGGTGCTAAT
>NW_010392590.1:50560-63441 GCF_000710305.1 Buceros rhinoceros silvestris
TTGGTGGCAGTTGGCCTCGGCGGCCTTGCGATGTGAGGTGCTAATACAGCTGCCGCAGGCAGGGCTGGCTCCTCCGGACTGCCTTAGCTGGCTCCGTATATCCACCTTCATCAGCTTCTAGCTGGAGCGTCCGAGGGATGTGCAGATGGGGCAGAAACATCAGGAAGTGTACTTTACAGAAGGATCACAGATTTAAATAACTCAGCAAACACTTGCATGCAATCTCCTGTTTTTCTGTCCTTGTCATATTGGAGTCTGCTTCAAAGTCCACTGGGTACTTAGATAGTCTTGACAGAAGGTGCTGACTGTGGTTAGATAAAAAATGGGAGGCTGTATTCCAATCCGAGCCTGTAATTTAGAAGTGTCTCAATGTTTGCAATTTTGAGCCAGCGACAAGCGATAGTAGGGAAGTACTACAGCACAGCAAACGGGAGCTAAAAACCCTGAGCTCGTCACAAGAGCTAATACTTCTAGTATTTTTGCTATGGGATTTCTGTTCTTAGCTTGGAAGAGAAGATGATATTTAAATGGTCCTCGTGCATACCTTTAGTCTGCATTTTGTCACAGTGCCCTGTTGGCAGACAAAGGTTTTCTCAGTCCAGAGAAGTGTGAGGTTACACAACAAACAGCCCCAGAAACTAAGGACCTTAAGAAAACCATGCTTGTTCCTGCTTTAGCAGGGGGGTTGGACTAGCTGCTCCCCAGAGGTCCCTTCCAACTCCTACCATTCTGTGATTCTTCCACATAAATGTGTGTATGCTAAAAAAAAAAACCCAAAACCCTATCCCCCCTCCACTATGAAACAACCTCTGCTGTTCACATTCCCCCCTCAGGTTTGAGTGTGGGAGCACAAAACAGCACAACAAATGTTAGATATGATGTTTAATACAGAGGCAGAAGGTGCTCAGATTGCGGAACTGCTGAGAACTTGGATCATCTGTAGAGGACATTTCGACAGATTTCTGCAAATGCAGTATTTACCGTTCCGTGAACTGAGCAGGGAGGTGATGGAAGTAGAGTGAACAGTAAAATTATGAAGCTTGAAGCATCTGGTTTTAAATATTACTTGTGCCCCTCAGTTGCATCTATGCATATTTTGTTCCCTTTCCTATAGAAATATAAACACTTTATTTAAATGTTGATTATTTCAGGCAACAAAAGAAGAGGAGAAGCTTACTGCAGAGGAAAGGAGGAAACTGGAAAGAAAATTAAAGAAGGAGCGCAAGAAGAAGGAAAAACAGCTGATGAGAGAAGCTGGAATCTCTACTAAAAAGGTGGAGCCCAAAAAGCAGTCGGGATCTGAGCTGGCTCTGGCCTATTTAACCAGGTAAGAATAGTAAAACCACTGCAGGTGCTCCTTACAGAAGTAAGCTGTAAACCGTGCCAGAAATCCAGAACAAGCTCAACCACATAATTACACATTAAAGGAAATTGCTGCCGTTAAGTACTAAGTTAATGCTTCATCTCAGTTGACACCCAGCATACAGTTGATCACGCTGCTGTATTTATATCACAGGAACAACTGAGAGTTGTTAAGTATGGTGCAAACATTTTGTAGGAAGACAGCTCCTGTCCTGAAGGTTTTATAGTTGATATATCACCGGGTGATACCAGCACAAAGATGAAAGACACACTGCAGGAAAGATTGCAGTGAGGAAATCCGTCGAGCGCGCTGTTCTGAGCAAAGGCGCTCCGGTTGTTCTCGCTACGTAAGCAAATGGCACGGCGTGGTAAAGCACGACGGAGTCTGAGTTTAACCGCCTGCATGATGAGTGGGTATTTGTAAATTAAAAAGGGATTATGCCACTGCTTTAAAGTTAGTAATGCCTTTTTGCCTACCAAAGCACACAGCAGGTTAGTGGCTAGTTGAGACCGGAAGCAATTACTTCACCTAGTTCGTGCACTTATTTAGAATACTTAAAATTCCGACATAAAGCAAAGTCTATGGTTAAACTAAAGAACTGCAACAAAGCTTTCATAGTGCCCTACAGACAGTAAGAGGTCATGTATAAACAGGACGATAGTGTTTATTTTTTTTCCAAACTGCAAAATGTACCCCGTCGGTAAGACCTCCAGGAGAGTGGTGTGTTACAAATAGGGGGTTACCGCGTGGACTAATTCCAGGGTTGCATCTCTGGCCGCGCTCAAAACTGAAGCATCCAGACTGTCTGAATTGTTACTTACCACTCTCAGTGGGGAGGGAGGAAATTAATTGCATTCCAGGCAGAGGGACACGTGCATTTTTGTTACATAACCCTCAGCACGCAGCGATAGCAAAATGACAATAATATTTCGGATCTGGAAAACAGCTGGAGGAGTTCACCACTGTTTTGAACTGCAAACGGATTGACAGCTTTGAACCATCTGCTCAGACTGTGCTCTGGAACATGTGCTGCTAAGGGCGGCTCTCTAAATAATGGATTTCAGGTTTGGAAAGCAAAGGAATAAGCAGTGGGTGCTTGCTTGATATTCCACTGTTACCTGCACAGATTTTTGCCTTGTTAGGTGAGAGACTACGAAACTACATTTGAACTAATATATCAACCTATTTGACTCTAGAGTTTCACTTAACCTGTGCCAAATTACCTTGAAATAGTAAATCTGCTACGTCATCTGGTGTTGTAGTACCGAGTCCAAGGGCTCTTTGTTCAGCAGTAGGTTGTGAGGGATTATTTCAGCAACACACACTTTGAGTTTTGTAGATTTAAGAGGGATAGTCATAAGATGCTGAACTGCCAAGTGAACATAACCATGGACACTATTCCAGCCCCAAATATGCTGGGACCATCTTGCACCATGGAAAATTATAGAAAAACAGGTTAATCCTTTTACACCTCAGATGTTTTTTCAGTCCAGCAAGGTTGGAAAAAGAAACAAGTGGATTTAAAGTAATCAGAGAAGTAATGTAGTTGGGGAAGGGAAACTAAAATCTGCGTGGTGGAATCCTATTGCAAAACTCCCAGCAGCTTCAGTGGGTCAAGGACTTCAGTCCACGTGTTTATGTAGAGCTACGGGCATGAAAAATATGTGGGAGGATGAGTTAATCTTATAGATGCAAGAGATTAATATAATTGGAAGTAAACAAAAGGGTGCTGTGGATTTATGTTTTGCCTCGCCTACAATAAAAAGTGTTACATGACACAAGGATTGTTAAGTGAAGTGGCATCTTAATTCCCTGATGACGTGTGGCTCCCCTCTAGGACAGGTGGAACTCGATGTACCGTGTGATAATTGAAACTCATTTTATTTATTAATAGACTATTCACAGTGTGAGCACATGCTCTCGCTTTAGCATATGACAGGAAAATACTGCATTTGTTTTGGTGAGATTTTGTTTGATAACTTTAAAAGAAAAACGTTAGAATGCGTTCAGTGAGAGATCTTTTGTTACGCTTCTAGAGTTTTGACCTGCGAGGGAAAATTAAACTTATTTTGTGGGGTGTATCTCTTTTGAGGGGTAGCATTTCCCTCAGAGTGCAGAATCCTCTTTTCTGGTGTGTGGAATTCTTCACCAGGAGAATAAATTTCTGTTTCAAGCAGTAAAGTTGGAGAGAAGTAGCAAAATTTTACTTGGAGGAACTAAATCATAGAGCTAATAACAGTTTCTGTTTTGTGGGAGGTCGCTGCGTCTGCAATAGCTCTGTATAGTCCTTTGAAACAGTGAAATGGAGGCAGCAGGCAGCCCCCAGGCAGCCTCTCAGAGCTGAGGCACCAGGTGGCTTTCACAAAGACGTGCCTCAGCCTTCTAGCTGAGCCGAGTTAATGAAGACAGCGTTGATGAGAGGGAGTACGGCATGCAGCGTGCGAGGGCAGGACCGCTGACTGCGTGCTGCCCTTCCGGAGGGCTGGAAGAGAGCGATGGAGCTGGAGGCAGAGCGGTGCTTCGCACAAAGAGCACTGCTAGACCGAGGCACGTGGCTGTCCCTGACAGCGCTGCCGATGGGTGCCCCTGCTGCTGGGCGTCCTCATAAGCCTCGTAGTGCTGGGCAGACTGTGCTACACGCTGACCAGTTCTTCCAGTTTGCCAGGTTTGTTATTTGAGTCTACAACCAAATAGTCCTTGATGCTTTGCCAACCTCCAGAGAGGTCAAATTACCATTTTATTGGAGGGCCACCCTAGCAATCGAGAGGGTCCTTCTTTCCCCCAAGCATAGGGCATGGCCACATGCCACAGCCTATGCCAACTCGAAAAATGCAGCCCTTTGCTAGACCTGAGGGTGCCGGAGGGTTTCCCCTGTGAACTGGGTGACCTCAATAGCCCGGGCTTGTCAGCTGCTTTCTCATTTGAGGGAGACCAGGACGAGCATGCACCAGGTTTTGCACTCCTGATAGAGGAGAAGCAGCCAAGCAGCTCCTGGTTTATTTCCTCTCTCACTTTCTGTTGCCCTGTGGAAAAAAGGACAGAAAAAAAAGGTCTTTGCTATGCCAATTTTTATCTCACCTTTTCCCTGGATGAGATAAACTCAGGCAGTTCCCAATGCAGTTCCGCCTAATGCAGCAATCGCAGCACACGGAAATCCTTCCACCATCAGATTCTCCAGCTTGCTGGGGGAGCAGAGAGGAAGATCTGAAAGTGTGTAGCGGATTAAAAATAGGGAGCCAAAGCAAAAAAGGAAGCAGAAAGGTTATAAAACTATGAGAAGGAGAAAAGAAAATGTGGAATAAAAAAAAAAAGAAAGAACCCAGAGTGTTACTGAACAGAACAGAAAAAAACCTCTAAAATTACTGCAGAGGAATAGGGAAAAGCTGGAGTGAGGAAATGTGAGTGGTTGAATAATCTCTTCCTTTTAATGATGACGTGCCTTTTTTCTTTATGGTGCTAAGTGATGACTCAGGTTTAAACCAAGATCAGAATGTCTCATTACTTTGATTCTTGGAAAATATAAAATAAAAATCCATCCTTTTCTGGGCATTAAGTGCCTTCAAGTGAAAAGATGTTGCAATTCATGAGGGTGGTAATTAGACGTAATTATAACCTGACTGACCTTCTGTGGTGTTAAAATGTTGTCAGAACTTGTTTGTCTTGGCAAGCTCCTCTCTCCTAGAAATGCTTCTGTGCTTGTGCTTGGCTTAGAAAGTTCCTTGCTATATGGATCTGCATCTGTTAAAGGAACAGACAGAGATCTGAAAAGATGTCACTATAAGTATGTGGAATTACAAGATTTATGTCACCTGAAGTAGCAGGAATAGAAAATATTGTTATCTAGATATTGCTGTGAATTACCTAAGCCTTGCAGTATTATTTATCACATGTTAAAATTTGAAAAACAAGCTGCTGGAGTACATTTCTTTTATTCCTGTAATGATTTTTTATACTTACAATATATGTCACCAGAAAGTTTCCCAGGGCATTGTCTTTTCAGTTTTCTTTATAGATCTTAGTTTTCTCATCCCTAACTTAAATTTAGGTGAGATTCAGGGAACATCAGAAATTTCTTTAAAGAAAAAAAAATGCTCATAAGAATAATTCAAAGCCAAGGGCACGTTACAGATACCCAAAAGTGAGAGACGGTCTGAATTTCCCATGGAGCAGGGAGATGGTCTGACTCTGCAGAACACCAGGTGGGTTTTGCTGAGCGCAGTGACAGCGCCGCTGAAAGCAGCGGAGAACCCAGGGCGGTGGTTTCTCTGCTGTGTTTGCAGAATGGACACAGATCACAGCCCTTGGTCAAACAGTGCCAAGCACGGGAGGTTTTATAGCTGAAACGTTGTTCTTCCTTTCAAAGAGTACAGAAATCTCAGGGGTCTTGCTGTGAGCATTTATTTTGATACTTCAGTATTTTTAATATATATAATGTATTTTAGAGATATATAATACAAATAAAAATAACATGTATAAAGTATGTGAAGTTTTTACTCCTGAAGCAGAGGCTGTCTGGAGAAGGGCATTGATAGTAGCTTAGCGTTCGCTCAGGATTAACATCTAAAACTTTTTGGAAGGAACCAGGAGAGGCTTGTGCTGGGCTGTAAAGGGGGAAGCAACACTTAAGATTTGTGGCCCAAGAGCTGAGGTGCTGGTGGCCCTTCAGGAAATCACAAAGCCATTCATCCTATCACGTTTGGGACCAGGAGAGCTTCTGCACAAATTCAACCACTCTTGCTAATGTTGAAAAACAGCTTCTAAGTTTGAAGTACATTGAGTGGACTCGGGTCAGATTTAGTTTGCTTTGTTGAGCCGTAACGTTTTGAAGCTGTTTTTCCTCTCATGGGTTAAGTGTTTTTTAGCTGCAGTCAGTGATGACTTTCGGTGTATGATTCTGAACTTACTTATAAGTTGTTCTCATTGCTGCTGGCCTTAATCTCTATTAATTTCAAACTTGGCACTGGTGTTGATGTTTCACCATCAATGGCTTAAGCTTTTAGGTATTGAGAGTAACCGTACTAGAAATCTAAACACACACAGATTTTTTTTTTTCTCCCTCCAGACACAGACTCCTTGAGGTTGATAACAACTAACAGTAGCATTTAGTGTCTTTTCTCCTTCCCCCACCCTCTGGGACAGAGAATGAGTTTCCTTCCTGATAGGGAGGTGCGGCACATATAAAAGCTCATGAAATATTGGAGAACTGCTGAAGTGATGAATCTCAATTAGCCAGTAGTAAAAATAGGATGTGGACTTAAGAGAAACCACAGTAATTCGACACAGAAACGATGCTGATTTCCCTTCAACAACAGGGGCTTTAAGGTATCGGGAAAGAGCAGCTTTTCCTCAAAGATTAGGGGACATGGGTAGAGGTGGTTTTGCTTTAACAGTCATGGGGATGTTTTTTAAAGGTTCGGGGCAAGCATTACCTATGGATGTAATTAATCTGTTCATACATGCTCTTATCATTTTGTCACATTCTTTAGTTCCTTAAGAAGCCTCATGAATGCAGCAAATCGGATGCAGGATAAATTTGCATTTAGCATTGTTCTGCGGCTGTTTTCTGTGAACTTGGGCAGGGACTTGCTGCTATCTGATTTCAAAGGCTTGCACTTTTCCTAATACTCTCGAGATCAGCAAATTTGTTTTAACACTTCTCCAACAGTCTATATTGCTTGACTTTTTTATTCCTACCAGGGCCTGACCTGCCTCTGAGTGGGATTCCTCTCCTTGACCTAAATCTGTGTCTGTAAAACTGAGTGTTTTCCAGTTGATTTTAAGTTGGACACGTCCTCCTGCTTTTAAAGGAAGGCACTCTCTCTGTTCATGGCAAAGAAAAGTAGCCTCGTCTTACTAAGAGTGAGTTACCTTATCATTATCCTACACTCCCTTGTGTAACTAAAGTACCCCATGGCATCTGATGAAGCCGCCTCAGTTTGTTTGCTGTTCCCTAGCAGCCCTGGCATTACTCAGAAACTCTGCAAAGCTCTCTGGTGCAATGCCCACACCTCTCCTATTTTTAGGGTGCCTCGTGGAGGTAGGTGGAGAGGGTATGTTCACTCTACAGATTTTGTGCTGCATAGGGCTATTCTGCAAATGTACTCAAGCATGTTATCTTCTGCAGAAGGCAAAGCTTCTGTGACGCAGAAAAATTGTTCTGTGAGGTTGGACCTGTTCTTGAGCAAGGTTTTCTAAATCAGTGTGTTGCCCCACCGTTTGTAAATAACTTCTCCCCATTCTGGTGTTTACACCCTTCACATGGCTGTATCGGTTTTCTCAACCTCACTGCCCCTTTGGTGAAGTATGTCTTAATCCTTCATCTGTTGCTAGTCTTTCCAGGTTGATGTGCTCTAACTGCTCTCCTCTGAACTCCTATGACTATGTGATTGTTCTGGAAATGTGAGACCGGGAAGCAAACATGCTGTTTTACTGGAGCCACCTTCCAGCTTCATGCGGAAGGGACTGAGATTCCTTCCTGCGCCCTGTCAGTCTGGCTTTGGTGTGTGGGCAGCAGCACTGGATTCATCTTTGAGCCGTAGCCCATTCCTATATCACATTTAATTTGCTGCACACTAAAAGCTTTTGCTTTTTTCTACCCCCAAACTATTATTCAGTTTGATATTAATGACAGTGTTGGCATGAACATGCCTACTGTAGCCATCATAAGTTTTTCTCTGACTGTAAAAGGGACTGAGCTTCTCATCCTACTTCGGCCTGGCTGCAGGAAGTCAGACGCTGTTGTTTCAGAGCTGGCTTTATGATACACATTTCCAGATGTTAGTATTCTCGTTACCATCTGATTATTCTAACTGTGCATTTAGGATTCTGTGAATGTCACGTTACGCTCTCGGTAATAGCACCATACAGCTTTTGCCTGTTTAATTAAGACGTCTGACAGCAGCCCGGCTTGATGATTTTCAATCCCTGTGATACACTCGCTGACTTCCGGATTCTCTTTCCTGTATCTTGGTGGCAAGTGATCTGCAGAACTGTGTTGGAGCCATGCCTGTGTTTTTCTAACCCCCTCATGACATCCACAGGATGTCACGTTGTGCAGGAATTGCTTTTAAACCATGATTAACTTCTTGGTGGGTTAGCTGCTTTTTATGACTCTGACACAAGAATTTCTCCACTTTACAAGAACCACATTAACATCCTAATTTTGCGAGTTCGTGCAGATTGTTGTTTCTTATGTGTATCTCGTCTCTTTTCCCACCTCTAAGTACCACAGCTATCCAGGCTTTGCCTGACAAAGGCTCGTCAAGAAAAGGCAGGCAACAGTTTTGGACCGCAGCTCTTCCATGCAAGTCCAGCTTTGCAATGCAATGGTTACGGAGATGGCTGCGCCGGCGCTGGGCAGAGTGAGGTGCTGCGTGACACAGCGCTGTGCAGAGGTCTGGAAGCTGAATAACCAGGTTAACACCCAGATGAGGCTGAGCTGAGAAGTCGTGGCTCTCTGCAAGTGAGCTCAGGCACTGCACAGAGCTGATCTATCAGGTACTGCTTCCAGTGCCAGAGCGGGCACCGAGGCTTCTTTAGTTGTTCTTGAAGACAAACTTGTCAGCTAAAGTTAATGCTGACAAATAATAGTATTATTTACTACACAATTCTGAAAACAGCAACCAGAAGTAAGGACAAAACCCAACTTTAAGTATCTCAGAGCCAATCTTAGCTATTTTTACCAAGAATTTCTGGAAAGAGAATGAACTGTAGGAATATATTCCGGGTATCTGTAATACTATCCTGGAAATGCTCCAGATGGACAGAATTACTTTTTAAAAATAATTTCAGTGAATTCTAATCCTCTCTGTCCTAGTGCATCAAGTTGTGAACATCCTAGGTACTTACAAATATTTCTGAATGTATTTTGGCATTTCTAGCTTACCGGGTAAGCAGCTCTGGTTTCTAGCGGCAAAACAGGTGACTGAAGATTTGGAAATGTCCAGTTCTGAGATTTTAAGCTTAGTTATATGTGGGAGTTCTCAGATGTAGCAGATATTTCTGTGGTATTTCCAGCTCAGTCAGAAGCAGGAAGTTTTAGAAACATCAATGATTGCATGATTTTCCAGCCAGATTAGTAACTGCTTGTGATGCAACTTATTCAGCTGAGCTGTGGAACTGACGCTGCTTTCCCTGAGCCATCCTCCTGCGGTTTAGCTATTAATATTATTCTGGATAAACTCCTTTCTATTGGGAATGGTTTTGGAGGGGCTTTCTTACCTCTTTGCTTAGCGCTAATGTACGGCTTAGGAGGAGACAGCAAGGGAAGCTCCTGTCCGTGCTCAATTTTTCTGAGAGTCAGTAGCCGTTGTATCTTCCTAAATCTGCTCATCAACCTGTACCGTTTATGGCAGAGGAAGGAGATTTCTTCTTGTAATTCCATAACCGTAAATGGTCACTAAATTTAACAAAAAGGGAGAAACAGATTAGGAAACTCTAATCCTACTTTATGGCTCCGAATCAAATAATTCATCTTTTTACATCTTTGAATTAATTTTATGGAAGGTCACAAGTACACGTCTCAAAGCATATTTCAGTAAAAGCTGCAAAGTGATTTACTTGGAAACCTGCCGTCTCTTTGCACTTCTACCGTTTTTTCAGCGTGAAACAAAGCTGTCAAAATATTTACTTGGGCGTTTGGTTCAAACATTCTCATAGGGTAATACTGTGTTTAATAGCATCATTAACATGAAATCACAAATCCTTTCATCTGACATCTGCCAGTTACAGGATCAGCTGAAAAATATGTTATCGACTAACCAGCCCCCTCTTTAAAGGGATTTTTATTATTGTGTTTTAAAAAATATTTTCTCTATCTTCTCCCTGTCGTAGTAATGGTAATTCTTTTCCATAATACTTTCCCTGATAGCATATCATAACTGTATTTTGACAAAATAAATGAAAACTATTTTGTCAGTAATTTATTCACTCTTGTTATGACAACTTTTGAGAAATTGCTGTATTACCCCATTTTTCAGATGGATAAATTAAACAGTGATAAAGTTTGTGACTCACGAAAAAGTTCTTGTACTATCCAAAGGTCTCTTTCCAAGCAAGTGACACAGGGGAAGCAAGACATAACTTTCCTCTCATCTGAAGGCAAGCTCTGTTGTTTTTGGCCCTGTACCAACATCTGGTCCCAGCAGACCTGTAGGATTTTTCTCAATTCCTTATTTTGAGTTTGCATGGATTTTGTTTCTGTAGTGGCATTTCAAGACGTTCCTAAAGGCCACTAGCAGCTCTCTGAATGCCTGGGTGGGCATGTATATTAATATTCCAAACCCTTCTAGCTACTTGGGGAGAGGTCTCTGCCTTCCGTGGTTGGCGTCCCCTTGTAGTCGTGGTCCTTTGTAGCATTGCTGCAAATGACCAGAGCAGCTTTATTCCACTGTATCACTGCTCATAAAACTAGGAATAAAAATTCCCAAGTTAGTCAGCTGGAGACTTTTCTTCTCAGTCGCATATGTAAGATTTTTCTCCTGCGTATGATCTGGTATTAGGTGAGATCTGTGGCTCTTAAGATGACTCGTTCTTGTGTGCCCGAGGAGGCTTCCCCTGCATTCTTGGAGAATTAGGTTTTTTTCAAAGTTTAGTCTGCTTTTATTTATCTATAATATTTTAAAAACTTTCACATGTATTTTGTGGCAGCTGTAAATTGTCTTACAGTAATTAACCATTGTGCGATAAAGTGTTTCCTCAGATAGGGAAAACTAGATTACACATGTTAAGTTCATAAATATTGGGGTAAGAATAGTTAAGGTTTCTTTACCTGATTCTCTTTCCTGTAAAACAAGGTCTTTATCTCCAAACCTAGTTAAGAAAATTTAATACATCCTTTCTTAATGAGTCTCATTTCCAGTAAAATAAAATCTAGTATAAATGAATTTTCTTAACGGTTTATTAAATGTCGCTATTAGATAGTTCTCATTGAGATCCAGCTTTCATCTGTCCGTAGTATTAGACAAAAGAGATTGCAGCTAATTGAATAATTAAGCAGCTTTCATCTATTATTTCATCTGAAATGACTTTAGAAACTTTGTGTGATATATTAGGGAGATTTAGAAGCAGAAGTCTTTAATAACGGGCCGGTCTGCTTCAGGACTGATTCCTGACAGTAACTCGACACTGTCATTGCTCCTGAGCACTCAACACTTCAAAGAATCCCTTTGACCTTCTCCACTTGTCTTGAGGAAAACTCGGGCACTATTCAGTGCACAGATAAAATCAGAATAATTAGAATTACCTATTTCACTTACAAGTATTATAACAAACTACCTCTTGATATTTTTAAACTCAAAGCAGATTGCAGGGATTCTTTATTTTTTAAAAATTTCGTTTGAGGTAAGGCTTTCTGGAAGGAGCATGAGGCACAGCTTTTTCCTCCCAGCCTCTGAAGTCTGCTCTCCCCGGCTCTCCAAACTCCTTGCCTAGTGCCTGGCTTAGAGCCCAGGCATCCCATCCTTAGCTCGTCTTCTGGATTTGAGAAAAGGCATTTTGTACTCACCCACCGTCTTCCGCTCAAACCGTGTTCTCGACATGGCAGAAATGCAAAAGGAAGGTTTCATGTTTTCTCTGTGTCATAAAATGTAGATCTAGGAGAATTAACACCGCTGCTCACTTCCTCGAACACATTCAAACTATTCATCCAGTGCCCAAATACTCAACATAGTGGCGAGTAGTTTTGTAGCTCTAGGGAACCATTTAGTCTAGTCAGCCCAAGCCAAAATTAAAATTTAAAATGCAGTTGGCAATGATTATTAATCAATTAGCTCCAGGGAGCCGTCAAGTATTCCTAGCCCAGAATAACAAGCAATATTTTTTTCAGTAATAAAACTGGATCCGTAATAAAACTTGTCTCCTGCTTCACACGTTTATTAATATGATGTTGCCCAAAAAAGTATCGGTAATTACTTTTATATGAATAAAATTGAATTGGAATGAGCCATCTGCAGGAAGCAGTAATTGGCAGATGAGTTTCTTTAAGCATAGATTACTTAAAATCTTACTAGTGCAACGCACATCACCGGGTATTAGAGGCGGAGAATCTGATACTGTCCTGAATACCATACTGCAGCAGCAGATTGTATTATGCAGTGAGGGGTACCTGAACCTACCAGCTAAATCAAGACAATTCGAGTGGGCTGTCAACTGCTGGGCACTTCTAGGTTGCTCTTTGTATTTTCATTGGCTTGTCCCTTTTTAGCACTCTTCTGCAAAAAGAAGAGCAAATCATTCTGTAAGGTTAGTTAGGAGATTCACATGGCCTGAGGTGTGCAACGCTTGGGGTTTTTTCCCAAGTCTATATATGTTCTTGCTGTTGGTCCAGAATAACCCCAGATGTAGGTTTCCATCCTCTCAGATGCCCTGTAAAAGCCATCTGTGCAATAGATTATTTGAAGAGGGCTGTGTGGGGCTTCCTGTACCAACGACAAGCTATGGCTAATTAAGCAGCAATAAGAGTACCTGGATTTAATTAAAAAAAAAAAAAAAAAGCCTGCAAATGGAATTTTTTAAAAAG
>NW_010392590.1:63452-84240 GCF_000710305.1 Buceros rhinoceros silvestris
GCAAAATAAAGAGGAATAAGGACACCTGGATTTAATTAAAAAAAAAAAAAAAAAAGCCTGCAAATGTGATTTCTGCAACAGTGCATCTAGGGCTGGCATCCACATTGGTAGGTATCCGTTCTTCAGTGCTGTCCTAAGAGAACTCAGTGAAGTAAAGGGAGTAGGTAAGGACTGGACATTCCAGGATGTCTTCGGAATGCCTGCAGAACATTGTCACAGCACAGGCCAGCACTGTAGAAGAGGTATGGGGCTAGTCCTACAGCACAGGCTCAAGATGCAGCTTCCTTCTCCTTTCCTGGAGGCTTCAGCTAGATCCTCTGGACACCACAGCAGATGGGATCGATTTGAGGCCAGCTATTTGTCAGCGTGGGTATCTCTGCTTGTCAAGCAAGGAGAGGACACAGGAGCTTCTGCTGGCACCCAACCTTCTGGTGGTTGTCCAGATTGCGGTGAGCGGGTTGCACCCCTTGCATCCCTCAAGTTCACTGAGACCATGCTCCACAGTCTAAGCAGTTCCTGCCCCTCAAGGATGTGGGAAAGCCCTGCTGGGAAGTCTGCAGGAAGAGGATTTGCATCTTGTGGGGAGGAAAGGAGGCCAGTTGGACACCCTGCAACTGGGACTAGATGTCCTGAATGCTGAGAGTCAGAAAGGAAGAATGTATATGGTGTGAGGTTTAGTGCCGGTGGGCATTTGGCACAGGGGCATCTCGTCAGCATTGGGAGAGAGCGTTGCTCTTTCATATTATGGTCAAACATTACTCTGGAATTTGGAACTGCAGAAGAGCACTTCTGATCTTTAGGCTATGGAAGTCCATCAGGTCTTTGCAAAGGTAGAAATAGCACAGAAATACTCAACCTAAACTCTAAAAATTTTAAAAGGTGATTTAAAATTTAAAAAATCGATGAAAATGGGCTCTTGGTTGCAAGTCAGCTTGAATGCATGCCTTGGCAGGAGTGCTCTATACACAGCTGGACAGTCTGTGGTGGAATGGTAAGGCAGAAGAGAAGTAACTGTATTTGTTTTTTCTGGGTCTGGTAGCATAGCCCTCATCTGATCATCAGAAAGCACTTATATAAATGGATCAAAGCCAGCTTTTAAAAACGATTTTACTTGCAGCTGGTTTCTTACATGATTTTCATCCAGACTATGGGGCCCTCTTTATCTCCTCATACCCCCCAGGATGTTCTTCATGGGAGGGAGACATAACAGTTGTTTTCATTTTCCCTTTCCCTTACTTCTGGTCTGGGCATGAGTATGACCAGAATTAAGTGCCAGAAAAGATGGACATCTGGAGAGGAGATGGGACTTCATCGCAGCGCTGGGGTAGAACTTAGCTGTATATTCCCTGCAGGAGCAGAACAGATTGGCTGTGAAGGGCTCAAATTCTATTTTTTATACTTCTTCTGTGATAATTCAACTCCTGCTTTGTCTCCTTTTTATGAATGTATGTAATATAAAAAGCACATTTAGCTTAATAATATAGCAATATCAGCTGCGGGCTTTCAAGCCTGCTGCTGACCTTCTTGTTATAATTGAAAACAACAGAAAGTTCTCAGCATTTTATTACTGCTCTCTATATATTCTGATATATTCTATATATATTCTGTATATATTCTATATATATTTGATCAAAATGCAGGCTAATGCAGATACAAGCAACTAAATAACTATACTAGAAAAAGAATTTAAAAAAAAAAATCTGTAAAGGTTTTTTGCCCATGTTCTTGGCATTTACAGGTAGGTCGGTGTCGGTGAAAAGTCGATGGATAGAATCACAGTCTGATACCCTACGTGTGTTGTACCACCTGTGAGATGTGAGCTCTGCTGTGACCTGCTGTATCATTTTGAGCCCTTGCTACAATATTCTGGGTCAACTTTCCTTTCCACTTATCATCTGTCTCATCTGTTTATACTCGAAACTCTTCAAGGGCATGTGTGATGCTGCATTTGAATGGTGCCTATAGTGGGGGAGGAAGGGGATTTCTAGCCTGGCTGGAGACAAACACAATATAAAACGTTACAAATAATGGCAAGTGATAAAAGTACATATGAGAAAAGATACGCTGTGATCAACATTTTATGTAGATTTAATCAAAGCTTTGCTTTCAGGCATGAAGACCCTTTCCTTTTGCTTTATAAATACTCTCTAAGAAAATTCTGTGACCTGTTGTAGTTGCTGTGCAGATGCAATCAGATACAACCCATCCTTATATTGGACATCGAGACAAAAATGGAACACTAAAAAGCATGTTTGTTTCTTCCTGCATGTGTGAATCCTAAATTTAAAGAAAAAGAAAAAAAAACAAACCTTCCTGCCCTCGCCTTTTCACAAGTCTTTAGTCATTATGCTGCGTCTAAACCAGATGGGAGAATATATTAAAAATTGTTTTTAAACCACAGATTAAGAAATGGTTCCAGGATTTTCAACCAAAAATGTGGCACTGAATCTAAAATCTGTTGACAATTTAAGAAAGTTTTCTTCTAGCAAAAGAACTCTATTAGTGTCTCCTCTTCCAGGAAAATAAGGAAAACCTTTATCTGAGTCATAATTTAATGGGTTCCAAACTGGATTTGAGAATATCAATATAAACATATTAACTTTCTCCAGGAATTTGTGTTGCTGCCACGGATTAGTGTGTCTAAGATTTTAACTACAGCCATTCCAGTCAAATCTTTGAAAATCTAGAATTTGAATTTTGGCTATTTTTTCCAATTGAGGAGAATCAGCCTCACATGCTCTTGAAATGAGATTTCCTCTTACCTCGCACTGAGTGCTGAAGCGCTCTGTGAGGTGGCTTTCTGGGCATGCAGGTGTGGGTGAAGACAGACATTCAAAAACCTATCTGTTTAAATCTAAATTAATTTTAAATGCTCCTGAGAGAAATAGAAACAATTCTGAATAGCCCCAATAAAAATAAACACTTTTACATTTCCTTTTAAAGAATTGTATGTGTTGTAACTGGACAAAAAATTATTATTCCTACTTCACTATATGCATGTATAAAACTTCCATCCACATCTATATATTTTTATATATCCGTATAAAACCTCCATCCATAAAATGGCTCTTCTCCCACAAGAACGAGCTCATGCCAAATTTCTGCTCTCTCCACACTGCTTCCATGGTTCCAGGGAGCCCCTCTGAGGCGCTGTGTTCCCCTGCTCACCTGTTAGCCAGATGTGCCATCACGCTTGCCGCTGAACTGGCCCGATAACAGTGTTCAGAGTTTCCAAATTCAGAATTCTAAGGGCAGTGAGCTTGCCTTAACCATCAGCGCACGGTGTTTTACACGCTGCTATTTCGTGTGGCGTTGTGAAATGTTACAGCAAAGCGCTCGAGTGCCAAGTGTTTCAGCAAGGCTTTAAGTACCTTTAAGGGGAATTTTTGAGAGTATGGTTGTTCTTTATTGAGGAAGCACCTGTTATCCACGTTTCACGAGTAGGGCAGTGAGCGCAGGAATGATCCCTTTTGCAGAGCGCTTGGGGAATAAAGTGCTTAAACTGATTCTTGCGAGCCTTAATCGCGTGCCGTGACCTCTGTTCAGCCTTCCTCATGGAGCATGGGGAAGAACATAGGTGACCCTTAAAGACGGGTTTCGGGGTGATGAGTAACTGAGTTTATTGAAACAGAAAAGTATCGAGACACACGGGATGGGAAGAATGTGACTGTTTTTGCATAGCATTGTAATATGCTGCTTTTAATGTTTTCAACAGATCTTTTCAGTGTAGCCTTGATTGTGGTGTAATGGACCAGATCTGTTGCTCTGTCCCTCCTTGGAGATTCAGTGAAGCTTGAGAGAGTAAGACATAAAGGTCCTCATGGGTAAATCAAGAAGAGCAAGAGGAGGCTGCAGTCAGAGCTGGTCCTCAGGGCTGGAGAAACCTTTTAAATAAACTCCCTGATGCTAAGCCTGGGCTGTGTGCTGGAAAAATCTACATTTGGTGGCAGTTTGCTTTCCCTTGGGTAGATATCCATGCTGGAAGGTGTATCCGTGGTGGGCTGGCCCTTCAATGGCACAAAATTGATCAGTAGATGTCGGTGAGTTCAGGTGTCCTTGCAGCAGACTCGAGTCTTCTGGAAGGTTGTCAGCAGTCATATGGCTGTCTGTCTTTCTGTTTTCTCAAGGCCAATAATTCTCCTATCCAATAATTTTTCCAAGCTGAAGGAGTAGAACAGTTGCTTCTCAGCACAGGGCTTTTCTCACAATGGACTCGTGGGAGATTATTTAATAATTGTGACCGCTTTGCAGTGTTTTGTCCTGGCCAGGACTCTAAGCAGATGCATTGTGTTGTCTTCCTGACTCCAGTTTGTAACAATAATGTTTTTTTTTTCTCTTGCTGTGTTTCTGGAACCAATTTGACTACTCTCCATTCCCCTTGTCTTCCTACTAGGACATCCCAGAGCGGGCTCTGCCCTGCATACTACTGCCTGCTTGTGCTGCCCATATTCTCATGGTTCGGAAATAGATTTCTGTGACATTACTTTAAGGTAGAGACTAAAAGTCATTTATGAGGTAGACTAGTGAGAATCTTGGGCAGCTTTTCTAAATGAGCCTCTCATGCTAAAAACCAAAAGCCCAAATGTAAAATTCCACTTGATTTGTTTGATTCGTTTCCTCTGTATCTTTGGTTTCAAAGCAGTTTAGGGAAGGTCGTTTGCACATAAAATTTCCCTTTGAGTAAAGTCAACCAATGTGTTTTTCAATGAGCTAGAATTCGTAAGAAAGATTCAGACATTAACCATGTAAAGAAGGCAATTAGTGTTTGTACAATACATGGAAAATTAGCCCCAGGCATTCCAGAAAAATGCATGTTTTACACGTATATTTTTCAGACAATTCCATAGTTTACATTAGATCTGGACATAGATCCTTCTAAAGGCTACCAGATTAACTCAAATTCTGAAGGAGGTTGTGATGGTCCATAAAAAGGTTTTTTTAATCTGTAATGTATTTGGTCTTACTCTGTATATTTAATCACTCAAAGGAAAAGCCTTTTCTGCTGCTGCAGTATGTCAAGGAAGCTTATCTGCATATAAACAGTAAAATGAGATCTCTCTTGTGCTACAAAGCTTTTACTTTTGAGTGTAAAAGTTGAATGTTTCTATAAATGCACGAATTATGTCATTCTGAAAACAGGAGGTACCCCTCTCGCTTTTCATGGAGTGATTCTTTCCATGGTTTTGAAGCTCTCACAGGAGTAGAAAAAAAGCTGTCGCAGTCACAGGAATCAGTGGAAAGCTTTTATTTTAATAACTGTTGGGGGATCCATTTTCAAGGAGCAACTACCACGTTACCTGTCCTAAAGACTGTGCATCCATTGTCATGAGGGTTTTGCCCACGGTTTGATAGGAGTCAAGGTCAAGAGAAGGACCGTTTTCCTGAAGGGGGAGAAACAGCAATTGATGCAACCATGGACAGAGAACCAGCTGAAAATTTGGGAGCGCTTTCTGCAAACATGGGTGCTCCCACAGTCTGTTAAGGAAAATGCTGCTTTTACTACCATGCCCATGTAGCACTTCATTCTGATAGGACAGAGCACAAACCAAAAGAAGCAGTTTGTGGGGCTCTGCTGCTGTAATGAACACCACCCTACTCACTGCAGTTGGTTATGTGAAAGTGTTTGTTGTTCTGTGAATTATTATGGTGTATAGAAAACGAAACCTTTCAGGAAGACGAGCTGAAACTTTTGTCTCCACAAGAGAATTCACTAGAGTGAATGTCAGCGTGGGAGCTGAGGTGCAGCATAATGGCTTGCCTTAACGTGTGGAAGGGAGCATATGGTTCTGGTAATAGGCTAATAAGAGCAATTAACCTTATAGTGCACTCATTTGTTGGTCTCAGTTGTTTATAAACTAGGTAATAAAGCTATTTTAACATCCTATAGCTTTATAGGAGATTAGTGAAATCAGGCTGTATTTTTCAAGTTACTGCCTAACAGCACTCAGGTGATAGCCTAAGTGATAGGAACATAAAATTAACAGAGAAGGGAATATTTGGAGTACTGCGTGGTCTGTGTAACCAATGAGTATAATCACAATGTATGTAACGCATGTTTTTTTAAGAAAATAATTTTATTAAGAAAATAAAAACATGTGTTAAAGGTTTTCATTAGGAGAGGGGCTGTTTTCACAGGATGTGGTCACAGATTGTGGTCACAGTCATTCAGCTTGTTCTTGTCACCTTGCAAAGATTATAATGTAAACTGTTTCCAGGCTTATTTAACATAAAAAAGAATTTTAAACTTACCTCCTTCTTCGTGCTGTGCAAACAGAAGAGCATTTGGACTAGACAGAATAGCATTTCTTATCTTCCATGTGATTGTTCAGAAGGATGGACCCCATAAAAGAATGGGCTTCTTTCAACAGCGAGCACCACCATGGTCTTTTTTAAATCACTTCTCACAGAAGTTCCAGTTTCTCACTGAGGAGCTACGCGTTTGCCTGGCAAACAGAGAAATTGGGTACAAATGAGCAAGTAGCCCCACAAACCACACCCACAAGAAAAGCCCTTTTTACTTCGTCCTCTCAGCTCCTCGCTACAGGAGTTGTCGTGGAGAGTGGTCGTTGCCTAGGTGGGCACCTTGCTGCAGAGGCAGGGGGCGCCAAGGGGTGAATGGCCTTTCTTCTGCAAGTACTGTGGTTTCTGGGGTGGTGGTGATGGGAGCATGTTGGTTTCCTCATAATACTGTTTTTTATTTGATTCTATAACTTTTGGCAGTGAGCTTTTGGGCCTCTGATTTTGCACGATGTTTGTTTTGCAGACTTTTGCCTGTTTATTGACAATGTCCCAAAAGAGACTTCTAAATCAGTTCGTTTGTGGATTTAATTTGAGCATGTAAAATATGATATATTGTGGTTATTAGTTTTGTCTGTCCTTCCTGGTGTACTGTTATTTGGCTGATTTTTACCTTAAATGCTGGTTACAGACATTTTTATTGAGTTTGGCTAGTGATAACCCTAATGAGTGGTTGCTGCTTTTTCTTCATCCTGAATTCGAGAGTCAAGAGAATATTTTTTTTTCTTTGGGGTTTTGTGCAGAGACTTCCATGAAACTCTTGTGGACCAATTTGTGTTCTTGTTTTTTTCTCTTTCACTGAATTGACCGAACAGTGTATGTGCTGGTGCAGCATCCACCGAATATGAGGAGTCTTTTGCTTTATTAGACTTGACAATGTTTAAACAATACTAATTCTCATACCCAGCTGGGGCTTTTCAGTTGGTTTCTGATCTCCCTGTTGCTGTGTAAAAAGAACATTAGAGACATCTTGCATTCTACCCGCTGGAGACTCATTTTTCTTTAGAGAAAAATAAAATAAATATAAAATTCTCATGAGTTTTCTCCTCATATATCTTCTTCTGGATCTTTAAAAGATGGTTCAGTGTCCTGACAAATTTTGTACATGTTAAGATGCTCAAGTACATACTTTTTAAAGACAGCCTTCATTTAGAGTGAGATTTGCTAGTTAGCTCATTTGTTATAGAAATAAATGTCTTTTTCTTAATCTAAACCAGAATCTACCAGCTTTAAAATCGTGTTTAAGATGTACGAAAATGTGCTGTGTTAACCCAGCTAAAATTTTGCGTATTTAAAATGTGTTTGTTAAACTGTCAAAGAACATTTGCAGATGTTAATCATTTGTTTTACCTGCTCACTCTTAACAGTATTGAGGCAGCCTGAAGTTTTGAGCTAAATATTAGGATCAGAATTCCTGAGGAGAGCGAGACACACAAAGCACCTTTTCTATCCTGTAAACACCAATATTTAAATTACACCTTTAGACAAATCCAGGTTTAAAGTATATTCTCCTGAAAAATTAATTTTTCAAGCATTGTGGAAAACATTTTATGAACAATAAATGTTTTGATCAGAGAGTATTTCACTCAAGCATTTTTTTTTTTAATTTACTACAGCTGGTCTGAAAACCCAGAAGAGTGGAAGTTTCAAAAGACAAGGCAAACCTGGCTGCTCATGCACATGTATGATAAAGAGAAGGTTGGTATTAACATGGCTTTTCCTCAGAACAAATACGATATAAAGTTTTATACATCAGTTGTAGCTATTCTGTATTAACCAAAAGTTGCTTGTACTAGCCATGCACTTTTCTAATAATTTTTAAAGAATTTATAAACCAATTACTTTGTTTTTAACCAAAATGCTGAATCATTTTAATTGCTTATTCTGTCGGTGATCATTCCCCTGCGTACGCTACGTTTTTGTACTCGATATATGTCAAGCATAAATAGAGCAGATTCATGTTTCATATAACTCTGGAGCTTACTGAGAATTTGGGTCATACCCTTCAACTGAATGGCTGAATTGGAACCCAATACTGCAAACCACGATTCTCATTCTGCTTCGGATAGCTCTGGCTCCACAGAAGATGTACAGCCATATTGCCAAGATGTTAAAATAGCTTCCTCATTAAAATGTAAGTGAAACCTGATGTTGATTGTAAAAAGCACAAAGTGTAACCAGAAGCCAGGCTTGCATCACCGCTGAAATCCATTCATGTCAAACCCTAAAACCCAGCACAGACTGGATTTCCAATAAGCGTCTGACCCTCGTGGTACTGCGCGGAGGTTCCAGGTCATCCCTTTTGTTGTGTAACAGAACAAACACGTAGCTGTTTGCTCAGTGCTTTACTTACTGTTTCGATTAGTTGACACTCGGTTAGTCTCTGCTGAGTTTTTGTGTGCAGTTAAACACTGAGGCATACCAATCTTCCTGTCCCAAATCACCCTATGCCAATCACCTGGCATAGGGTGTTACCTTTATGATTAAAAATGCTTTTAGAGAACGAGATGATTAAAAGCAGAGTTTCACGAAGGCAAAAATGTTTACACGGTGTGAATACTTTAAAAAGTATTGCAGTTGCAGAAATGCAGATTTGATTGTAGGTGTCTAGGCTGTTTGCACTGTCTTCTGATTTTTAAGTTTCTCTTTGAAAAGCCTTTATCAAGCTTTCAAAATCAATGTATGCTCTTTAAAGCTATCTGGAAATTGTTCTACAGGCAGAATGATGTTTTTACTCTTTTACTTGTTTACTTCGGGGTTTGCGTTGAAATACACTGGGAAATAATTAACTGTAAGTAGCATTTGGTTTATGTATCAAAACACAGCTTAACTCCTTATTTCTCAGCACTGAAAGGAAACTTCCTTTCAATTTTTTTTTTAAATCCAATGAAAGTGCTATGATTTATTTAAATTCACATATTTTGCAGTTTAATAATCAGAGATGCTTTGACTGTGAGCTTTGGATAATGATTAACATCTGCATCCAGATTCTGTAAAGTTAGCAGAACTGCTCAAGTGCTTATAATTAAGCATATGACAAAGTCCCTTTCTTCATCAGGACTGGGAGGGCAGACCAGCTTCTTTTGAATATTTTTTAATATGCAAATTCAACTTCCTGTCCCTGACAGAGTAAAATCTCTTGGATATCCAAGCACGACTAAAATACCAAAGGAGACATTAGTTTCTTTCCTTCCTGAGCCACATCTTTGATCTCATGGATCATGTCACTTGGATGCCTACTGGAAAGCCACGCAAAGGAGCCAGATGAGTTTCCGTACGAAAGAAGTCGAGGTTTTCAAGTCCTTTGCAACATGAGGGTTTTTAAAGTCCCTTTAAAATCCAGCTGCTGGTTGGCTGACAGCTGCCAAACCTGTACCTACAGTGTACAGACTTCTTCAGGATCCAGTATAAAATAAATACCAGATCCTTTCTTGATCCTTGGCACGGGATTTTTATATCAGCTGTCCTCAACTTCTGGCCTGCTCGGCCCTGAAGGGGTTTCTGAAGGTTCCTCAGGAGGTAACTGAGAAAAACAAGCTTGGTGGCCATAAGCTGGACTTCTCTGTGGAGATACCGGTATTTGCTTTACAAATTATGTGGTCATCTGCAAGACTGAACACCCTGGAGTTACAGAGTGTAATCTGAAAGCGATAACTGTTCTTTTCCTGCTCCCCTTTTGTAGTGTTTGCCCCCTCTTCCCAATGACGGTAATTATTTCACAGAAATACCCCGAAGTGTTAGTCAGCTCTGGTGTGTGTGAGCTAGTTGGAACAGAGGCAAGGTTAGCATGTGAGAGAGAAGAAGAAACAGGAAGAAGGTCAGAACAGTTTAACAAAAGAATAATAATAAAATCCCGTAAGCATCACTTCCACTTGCCAGAGCCGTGGTGGGAGATCTCGATATCCAATTTCAAGCCAGCCCAAAAGCTGGCCTTAGAAGGATTGTGTTCGCTCTTGTGAAACCTCGCCAAGAGTCCCTGAAATTTCAACTCTTGTACCACTGCATTTGAAGAATTAAAATTGGGATTTCCTTAACGTTTTGCTGGCACTTTCTGCGTTCCAGTCCTTGCTATGGCGCTATTGTATGTGTAAGGTAGGAGGGAACGCGACGTTGTCTTGCCCACATGGTACTGTCATGTAAACCTAAGAGATGTGTGAATGAAAAAACCCCAGACTTTTGAACACTTGAGCACTTATCCTTAGGGACAAAGGCTAAATGTTTTCTAGGCTTCAGGCAGCCACGTGTCTGTCTGCACACTTGGAAGTACTAAGTTTAGAGTAGGCTTTTCATTGCCCTTTCAAGCACTTTGCTCAAATGCTACAATGAACACGGTAACTCCGCAGAGTGAGGTCCGACTGTACCGCGAGGCCCCGGAACAAGAGGTGTAAATTACGTAGATAATTCGGCTAAGATTTGAAACCTAGAAACGTTGCTGAGATTAAAAACCCAGTCCTGAGCCTCTGCTTCAAAGGAGCGCTATCGTGCTGAGATTGTTGGTGTCTAAATGGTTTTGTCTGTTATTAGTATCACTTTACTGTGAGTAAAGACCTTGCAAAAACATAGACATTTTTCACTATGTTAAATTGTGTTTGATTTGTATATTATAGCAACACTTCATGTATCATCCATTTCAGTGTTAGTCACTGCAAAATCAATATTTTTCTTGTATCTATATCGTTCCTTTAACGCAAGAGTGTTTGTGTGAAGAATTAGAAGGTTTTCCATGGTGTAGAAGTTACGAGGCTGAATGCAGAGTTTAGCTTTGATTTATTACTTTGTAATATCCCTGATTGGTGAAGGCGGAGTTGGAATATTCTTTCTTCCTCTTCTTTTGGGGTGATAGAAGTTTTAGTGATCAAAGTTATGCTGCCAAATGTTGATGGAGAAATAAGTTGTAAATTAAGTATCTGTTGAAGCTCTGTCTTCTCTGAAATGTTGAGACTTTGCAGAACTGAAACAGCCCTCAAATGATGAGTCTCCAATCTTTTAAATACTTATGTATGTGTTTAACTTGACTCGTGTCGAGCATGCCTTTTAAAGTGATATGTGTAAATTTAAACATGGAGAAAAATATTTGCAAGATTAGGTCATTTTAATATCTGATTCACAGTAAAAATATGCTCTTATTGGCTGAAACCGGTTCCACGGATATACAACATGAAGTTAAGATAGATACATTTCAACTTAGGTCTCTTCACTTAATACCTTTGACGTTGGTTTGAAATGCTGAATAAAACATTCAAATGTTTTTCTAGGTTATTGCCAAGATTATTTAATGTCATGATCATTAAAGTTAAGGCAGCTAAGCTAAAATTTAACCTGTGACTAGTTAATTAGAAAGGGAGTGAAATGGTAATTCAGCTGAAGATGACTAAGCTGCTTTTAACGTTAGACGTGTTAACAGAGCCTATCAGTCCTAGTCAGCATGATTTAAAAATTGCTTCCATGTGTCCGAATTCAATTTGGTTTTCAAATTAAATTCTGTTCCTTTGTATAAGCGTTCTGTCAAAGTGCTTGATGGTGGGTGGTATCTCATCTGAGCAAACCCAAAAAATAATTTTGGGTAGGGGCGAGGTAATTCCAGCAAAATTCTTTCCTCAGACACGTGCATGCAATTCGCACTGAATTTAGTAAGGTTTACGTACGTGTAGGATTTGGCTAGTAGTTTTTTAGTCCAAACAACCCTCGCAGCCTTCAGCTCACCGTCAGGGAGTGTTTGCATTTGCTGATCAGCATTTCCACATCTGCTTAGAATTTCCTCTCAGATGTTTTGCCCATCTGAGCCCATAACAGTCCTCTCACCATGGTCCGTCCCTTGTGGCAGCTTGAACCTTGGCAAGAAGTGTCTCCACTCAGAGGTGGGTGTTGGCAAACACAAAAGCTCACGCCGTTCTCTTAGTTATTTTTCAGGTGATGGTTTGACATGATTGTGAATGAGTATTGAGAGAGAAGAAAATAAAGCAGGTGGTTTTTCTTCCTTCTTTTTTTTTTTTAAAGGTTCCAGACAAGTATTTCACCATTTTACTGGACTATCTGCAAGGACTTAAAGGTGGTGCGCGAAACATAACTGTGCAGAAGGCTGAAGCTTTTATGAAGGAATTCGATGGTTCCGACGCAGAAGACCCAAACCTGTTGGAGAAGTGTGAGCGTATACGACAAGTCCTGCAGCTGCTGTCCTGAGAGTATTTTTGTGTCTTAATGGTTGTCTGATGGGGAGAAGGGTAGGATGTTGTATACAGAGACTATAAATTAATTGTAAAGACATATTTTCTAACAAGAATCCTAATACTAAATTTTCAGATTTTGAACTCTTTTTTTTTTTTCCAATTGCAGATGATAATCCTGTTTTGAAGGTGATGGAATTAAAATAATGTATTTGGTCCATAGACACGCTGTGAAAAGTAATCTTTTATCTTTAGAAAAACAAACCTCTCTCTCTTGTTAGTTTTTGTCCACCTCCTCCTGTAATTACTGTTAAATAAGGGGAGCTTTGCAGTCCTTAACAAGAAGAGCAAAGGAACCAACCAGCAGCCTGGAGGGTCTTCTACAACGGCAGCTTTTAAACTGAGCGTACAGTGCTTGCTCAGCCAGCTGTAATCTATCACTTTCGGCTTCAGAAGTCTGTCATTCGGGTTTGGGAAAGATCATTTTCAGTCTGTTGAACACGGATTGTATAACACAGTTGCTTATTAGTACTTCCCGTGGTGATTTGGAGATACCAGCAGCTTTGTTAGTTTTCCTTTTATTTTTTAATGTTTTCAAATGCATTATGGCAATTGTTTAGAAATTCAGATAATGCACAGATGGGAACAGATCAAACCCTTTGACTGCATGTAGCGAAAGCATCTGATCGGCCCCAAACGCGCCCTGCGATGAGAAGTGCCGTTCTGCAGCGTTCTGTATCTCGCCTGCCAATACTGCGTCTTCATCTCTCTCTTGTAATTGGCATCCAAAAGAGTTAATTTGTGTTCATTCGCTTTGACGTGGGATGTTTGTCTCCCTCGAACGTGCAGAAAATGAGGCTTTCAAGTAAAAACCAAGGACATTAATTACTCAAAAGCTGGATGACTGGCTTATTTAATAACACTTGTATTCAGACGGCGTTCTTGACCTGATTCTTTAATGTTTCTGCAAACATTGTTCATACTCTATTAATAACAACTATATGAAGTGTGTAGTGTTCTAGGAGAGTGGCTGTCTTTGGGAATTACAGCTTTAATTTGGATGGGGGAAGGAGGGGAGGATCTATGGATATGCAGGCCCAATTTTCCAATAAGAAGCAGTTGAGTGGATTTGACAGCCTTCACAGTCATAGATTACTACAAATCTTTGAAAGTATGAAATATATTACTAATAACAAATAACTTATGCTTCCTGACTTCTTGAAGATGGTGTTTTCAGCCGGAAAAGAGACCAGCATGCCCTGCTGTAACACAATAACTGTGACGGAGTGCAGCGCAGCGGTGGGCAGAACGTGGTGGCCGTGGCCAGCCTCTCTGTTGAGCTGCTGATGGTCTGGCAGCAGCGGGGCTGCAGTTCTGTACCGTGGGGTGACAGCTGGATGGCGGCTGCAGAGGATGCACGTGGTGGCCCAAAGCTCTATAGGACTGATCTTCCAGTGCAAGGTGGAAAGGGTTTGTAATAGAAAGAGGTGATACTGACTTTTAGAGAACTCATAAAAGATCACTGGATCTTATATTTTGTGTGTGAGAATATACAGCTGGGAAAAACTCCAAGCAGAAGCTGATACTTTTTTCTTTCCATCAGGAAAAATACAATTTTCTCAGGGATGGAGTTTTCAAAGTGTCTTTTTTGGTGACTTTATGACTGCATTTTAGCAGAGGACAATTTGTGTTCTCAAGATATTTGAAAATCACCACTTTCGATTCCTCTATCACACAGAAATGTGGGTTCTCATTGTGCCTTTAATACACACTGTAGCGTAAAAGCATAAGCACATTGCAAACATGGTTTGGAAGAGACTTGTAAAAAAAATTGTATAGGTAAGGTCCAGGCAAAAAGGTGTCAACTGCTCGTGATTTGGACAGATTTGGCAAGATTTGCCTTTCTTGGACCTTGGTTCTGACCACTCGCAAATGTTGACAAATCTGTGAGAAGAGAGGCTTTGTAGGTCGAGAACGTTGTATTTCTTTTTGTATCAATTAATACTGAAAGTGCATAAGGCCTGTCAATCTGGAGTCTGTGTGAAGAGTAACGTTTGGAAAAGAACAGTTAGAGCCTCTCACCGGTGCAGTAATACACCTCTGCGAGAAGGTCCTGCTCTGCTCTCCTCTTCCTCAGCTGCAGTTCCAAATCTTCCTTCATCGCTACCAGTCCCTGCGTGAAGGACGTGGTCTTTGGCCTCTGCTTCTTGCAGTTACGGAAAATTCAGAAGCTAAAAACTAAGGTAACTGTTGCTATGTTTGTGTTCAGTAGAGAAAGCAAAGTACGATGTTTTCTGCCACGTGTCTCGTGGTGTAGGTACCGTTCAGTGGTGTCTTGAAACGGGGTAAAAGGCTTGTAAAATCTCTGCTTTGTATTGCTGCTGTATAGGTCTTGGGTTTCAAAGCTCAATATGAAATATTTTAAGTGTTGTCTTATACTTGATGGTGTCATGCAAATAGGAGAGGACACTTAATTGCTTTTTTACTTAATTTTGCTTTTTTAATTTTGCTTTTTTACTTTGCCCCTTTTCTTGAATCCTCAACTGGAGTCATCTTCAAAACGCTGATGAAACGTGAAACAAACATATTTTTGGGAGACATGTATTGCTGGGCCCATTTTACAGACAAGATTGCAGATGCATTAACACCTCTGGCAATCAAATTCTGGCTTTCCCATATGCTAGTCACCAGGCCAGCTTCTGCTTCCTGCTCAGCTTGGCATTTTAGTCGAGGGATTTATGCTGCATGATGGATAAATGTAGAAAGATTTCCTCCATCACGGGCTTTGAATGATACATTTTAAGTTTCTAAGCGTATAATCGGTTGCTGAATTCCTGTAGCTGGTCAAAGCTGTACAGGAAGATAAAATCTCACCTTTCACTGCCTTTGTTTTGTCGGTTGGTTGTGGAGAATATTTGAATCTCAACATTGCTTATGGCTTAGGCAATTATATGGATACAGATAGAACAAAATTGTGTCTCTGCTCCCGTTTAAATCTGTCTTCTGCAGTAAGAAAAGTTGCATCCAAGGCTAGAAGAAGCAGTATGTGCAGACTGACAAATTACATCTTCATCTGCCTGCTCTAATTGTCTTCTAGTTGAGTTAATCTGTATTGTGCAGCTCTGGCTAGTGGAATTTGTGTCCTGAGAGAATGCTGAAGTAAGGACTTCTCAGCAAAATAAAGGAACATTAATTACTTGGAATTGCTTAAAGCTGGAGCTGTGCCTCTAATGGAAGTACTAATTACTCAAAATTTGACAGTGTAGGAAGTTCCCTTTAATTTGGCTGATCCTTGCTATGGGTTGTGTATCTTCATGGGTCTCTGCTGGCTGCCCACAGCATTAATTTGTTACCACCGTGGTAAAATTACTGGGTAAATGAAGTCTCTGTTCTTACTGGAGTTGTTGAATTCATCGGAAGGGGCATGTTGCACTCGTTCAATGTGTAGTTTGTTTCCTTATTCCTCTCGCTGGAGAATAACTCAGCTGTGCTTCTGTTGATTTTAAAGCAAGGTGACTCTTGACTCATCTCCCATCGTTGCAGATAGCTTAGAAATGCACTTCTTTCGTCTGAGCTCGGGGGGGTTTGTTTGGGTTTTGTTTTTTTTTTTTTTTGAACTGTGGCCACTGAGTAGGGCAAAGTAACGAACGTTAAAATCTACTGATGTTTCTGCAACTCAGTGTCAGGAAAAGCACAGTTGTAAAAGAGATTTAATTTGCAAAGCCAAGCACTCAGAAAATTGGAAAACATAAGAATGGAAATTGTCTGTGTAATTTTAATTTTACTCTGCACATACGTAGTATGATGCAACCTCTTACTATGTCATCAGTGCTGTATTTCCCGTTGTGTGTAACTGATAATCGTTTATTCAGTGTTTTCCTGGCAGTTCTGCTGCTGTTCTCATTTTAAACATGTAGATCCACAGAGTAGTACTAAAACCAGAGGATTAACTTTGCTGCGTGGGCTTGATCATGCACAGAAGAAAGAAGTAGGAACTTTCCTCTTCGTTTGGGATAGGAACTAGTCATAGATGTTTCATCACAAATGTTCCCTTTAAAACATGTTCTAATGTTCTGATTCATTTACAGTCAAAATACTGAATTGATGTTACTTAATTTAAATTGTTTTGTTGACATAAAACTTTCCAGTGGCTTATTCTGGTTTAGCCTTTGGTTTCCTTTTATGTCTTCCTTTCTGTACAGCTGAATGAGCTCGTTATTTCTGTCCCTGCAAATAGGAATATTAGTTGTTTACAGTGATTCCAGTCATACAAGGTCATAATTAAATGTTCCTGCCTTTGCAGGACAAGCTCATTTTAGCAGTGATTTATAACTGCAGTCTATTTAAAATTCTTCATAAGAACACACATAGTCAACAACTTCATATGGTCCAAAATTATTATTTTTTTTAAATATGGGGTTTTTTTCCCTATGAGGGCAGGGAAGACCAAATTAAATAAAATTAGTGAGTGAATGGTGGGGGAAGGGCAAAGCAAAATAGTGGTTTATCTTTCTTTGTCAAAACAAAGCTGAATAAGAAGCTTGTGCTACTATGAGACAGTTTAACTGGTGTTACAGACACAGAGGGAGGGCTCTTCAGTTAAAAACAGAACAGTCATACAGTTGCTCTTACTGATTTCTTTTTCTTCCCCCCTACATGCAGAAAATTTTTGGCATTCCCCAACAAAACCCACGAAAACACCTACGTCAAAAAGTTAAATAGGTTTCAAAATCAAATACTTAAAGGTCAAGAAATGCCACATGTTTATAAATGGCCAGAAGAATTCAAATTCTACCTCTCTGTGCCTCCAGCCTGGAGACTGAGTGAGGGGGGAAGCAAACAAGCAAAACCCCCCTGAATTCTGTGTGCACATAGTTAAAGATTGCCAGTTACCCTTCTCTTCACTGGAAGATGGGATTACTTTTTGTGAATAGCTAAAGCTATTCAGATCTTTTAAAGTTTTGCTGCTAATTGAAATACCACATAGCCTTTTGCTGTGACACCTTACATCCATTCTCTTCATGGTCCCACGTGTATTTTGTAACACTGTCAGCTGTGGGACACAGGATCTGTCACTCTCATTTGCTTATAAATAGCTAGACTCAGCTACGGCACCACGAAAGTCATCACTTGGTGTTGAGCTCCTTTGGACCCAACGAAGGGTGTTGACACTGTGCTCCCCTGTTGTGGTTTGGAGGTACCACAGGCCTTGGCAGCACCCTTTGTATCAGCCGGGCTTTCTTAAGCTCCGTGAAATTGCCTGAATCTGGTATGGTGGTGCTGCCAAGTGAGCAGCAGCGTTTGTCTGTGGAGCACTTGGAGACGTGAGGCTGCAGGATCTCAGCTGCTCAGGATGCTCAGCCCACAGCTTAATGCCTTGCTTGGCCATGCTGCCCATTTTCTGTGTGGAGCTGCCGAGAGTTGCAACCGTTTTATTTGCCTGCTTTACGCAGACTTAATTTGACTGAACAGTCTGTTTTAAAGCTATTTTGGCAAATTGAAAGCTTAAGCTACAGCGATAGTGTTTCTCTGGTAGCATAGATACGTGTAAATAGACTTTATGGATTTCACGAAGATAGTTCTTTTTATTAGAAGCAGAAGCTCTGGCAGGATGCTGGAAATGACTGGCCAGCACCCTGGTTTACCTTGTTAAATCAGACTGGTATGTCCGTGAGCTGTCACAGACGTATGCCAGCAGATAGACACGACGACAGACGGCCAGGAAACCATGTATGGGCATCAAACATACCAGAGGGCAAGGATGACCGTGGGGAATGTAACCTCCTGGAGTTGCCTGGTTAAGGCACCTCCTGGAGTTGCCTGGTTAAGGCAAAATGCCACCTGGCGCAAATACTGGCTGCCATACAGTTAAAAATAACAAGTAGCATCCCCGTTACATAAGAAAATCTTTTGTCCTTGTTTAATGGGCACTGTGATATGCCAGAAAGAATAAATGTGGAGCTTCTCTGAACTCTCACTTGTGGTTAGTGCTTAGGGCCAAAGCAGCTGGAAATACCAGAGCTGATTGTAAGCAGGGCCCTGTGTACCAACTGATGGCGTTAAACAGGCAAAATCTGGGTGAAATTCCAGCGTCTTAAGAGTCTTGGCAGCAACGTCCAACCAGTTCACTGCACTGGTGACATCCCAGCCCCCAGAAGAAGTTCTCGTCCCTTTTTGGGGTGATTGAGTTACTATAACATACATACCGAGTACCTGTGTATTCTGAGCAGCCCCTGGGCAGCTGCAGTCCATTGGCCACGTTCTGCTGCTTCTTGCAAGAAAATAGATAATGGAGAAGCTGTTGAAGTTATTGTGGACAAACCTGAAACTCACCCCAGAAGTGTGATCTGTTTTCACGCCACCTCGCCTGCCTGCAGGTCACTTCCAGTCCCATGAAGGAAACAGCTGCTTTGGTTTCAGGTAAAGAATGAATCGGAAATGATAGTAATGCTCAAGTTTTCCTCTGAGTCCTAGTACCGTCTGATCACACTCAACGTGAGATGCTGTCTGTGATGAATCTGCAGCTCGTGGCCAAGACAAATTCTCCCGTTTCAGTGGCAGCTTCGAGGACTGTCAAAGGCAACGCTTATCTCCAGTTCGAGAGCACAACCCTGCCTGTACCCATCATCTCTTTGTAGACTGCGATGCCTTTCAGGTCAGTACGACTGTTACTTGGTAACCCTTACCACAATTTTTTGAGGCTTCCAGTGCCTGTTGTCAGCAGGAGCATTCATCAGCAGGTGGTCCTCACACTGCCCTTCTAGGTCTTCATCTCTATCCACACCATCTCCATGCACCCAACTATCTGCTTCCACTATCTTTTTGTGAAAAAGTGCTTTTTGGTGTTCGCCACTTCAGCTAGGATAGCAGAAGGCATTGGGGATTTAAAGGTCTCGATATATCATAATCATAAGAACACATTCCTTCAAGATGGCTCTGGATTTCCATCCCCACCAGCTGTTCTCTGGGGAGATGTCCCATCAAGCAAATCCAGACCTCACCTCTGGCTGTGTAGTGCGCTTTTGTTTGGACGAGATGATGCCAGCCTGAGCCTCATCCCAGACTGCCTGTGACTTGTAGAAATCAAGGCAGATGTTGGAGATTATTTAAGCACACGTAAAGCTGCCTTAGATGACTAAAAAGAAACCTTCAACAAGAAGGTCATCAGTGCCCTGGTAACGCCTGTGAGCAGCTGCCTTGTGCTTGGGTAGTGCAGCCTGTGTCAGTGCCAGCACTCAGTCCAGGCGCTGGCCTCCCCTTGCTCCTCGATTCCGGCTTCCAGACAGCATCCCCTTCAGCAGGGTTGTTCTCTAGGTTGAACCTTCCTACACATGAACACTTACTGGCCAAATTACAGAGTTGCTAATGAGACCACTCATAATGACCCCTTGTACAGTTGGCTGCAGCGGTTTGAAGGGTAACATGGTGAAGGTGCAGTCATGGTGAAATGGTACTCCTAGAAATTATCATCTCCTTGTGCTGTTTGTATAGAGCACGCACCTCCATCAGAACTCGCTCTGTTGACAGATACTTTTGTTATCAAAAAGAAGACAACCCTTTAGATAATTTAAATTTCCAGTACTTTTAAAATGCTGTTTAATCTCAGAGATGGAAATTCTGCAGTGAGCAGACGGCTGCATTATGAATATTGCAGCAGCATCCATCTTCCCCTCCTGTACAGACTCCTGAGCAGATTATACCTCACTTTAACTGATACATGGAAACGTTCAGCTGGCTGGATTAGCAAAGATGATGATGAGGAAAACAGCTCATCAAGGTTAAGGAAATGCAGAAGTTAACTTTTCTTTCAAAATAGGCCAGGTATAACTATCCGGAGTCTGAGTCTGTGATAGTTAAAACTCATCCAAAAATTATCACCTGTGCAGCAACATGGCATGAAATAGCTCTCTGCACTCTATTGTATTGTATTACTTTTGTTTTGAACAGCCGGGACTGACAACTGCAGAACGCAGTATGTGGAAGGAAAACTAGAGTGAACTTGACAATTATTTCCAGAGATTGGTTCACTCCTAGCAGGGATTCATTGGCTCTTTAAAAAAACCCAGGGGTTCCCCCTTTGTTTTCTAAATCCTTTTTTTATTATTTCAGCTGTCTCTGGACAAAGGGAGGGGGGAAAAGTGACCGCAGAGAGATCAAGAGTACATCTTTGACATTGTTTAGTGAGAAAACACCGGCTCTTGTTGAATTACCCCACTAACACAGAGCAGACACTGTCTCAGTTCATTTCTGTGGGGGTTTTTTTTGAGGCGGTCCCGGTAGGAGATGAAAGTGTGGCAGGTGAGTCTTGGTTTATGCTGTTCCCTACA